>NC_088407.1:26084092-26384092 GCF_034236695.1 Oncorhynchus nerka
AATATGACTAACACACTAAGACTAAGGGCTGTATTCAGTCCGTATCATGGAAGTTCAGCGTTACAGTGTGATTTAAATTTAAAGTCAATGTTCCCACGTTAGTGGAGTCTACATTCAAGATAAACACTGTATATTTAGACTCAATCAGAAATGACCTTTACATTTCTGTCAGTCAATCTGTAACCCTTCATCAATACAGACTGAATAGAGTCCTAAGTAGAGATATTAGTGTATCACCTGTATGTTTCAGATGCTGGTGCTGGACCAAGTCATGTGACGTACGCCCAGATTCGACTCAAAAAGTTGGACAAGAAAAAGAAGGGTGACTATCTATGACATCAATTAATAATGTGCAGTGTATCAAAGTTTAGTTGAAACATTTACATATTTAAAAATATAACAAAATCTCTGCCCATCTTCCTCCTCCTCAGAAAAGCCAGCTGATCCAAAAGGAAGTCCAGTCTACTCTGAGGTGAAGACAGGAAAATCCACAAGTAAGACCAATTCTACAAGTTGGCAGTTAGTCACTAAATTCACAATTTGAGAGTGTTGATGAAGAGGCAGAACATGCAATAACTCATTCCTTGATTTGTTGACTGGAAAAGTCCATTGTCAGCAGCAGCTGGACCTGTAGATGTGACCTATGCTGAGGTTGACCTCCAAAAGAAGACCAAAGCCAAGAAGAAGAGAGGTAAGACTGGACATCCCTCCTCCATATTCTCCCTCCCTCCATATTCCCCCTATCAGAACCTCACACCTCTGACCACATATTGAATATTTATCTATTTTATCCTCACTCCCTACAGAAACAACAACCCCACCTGAGACAGATTCAGTCTATTCTCAACTGAAGCCAAGTCAACCCCAGGTAAGATGCTATTGATACTTATATGTAACCCTCTGACCACAGACTTGGATAGATCAGCAAGGGAATGATGGTGAAAAGGACATCACAGTGTATGAACTTTTATGATTTTGACTCACTAGAGGAAAAACAAGAGGCTAGGGATATTACTAAGAAATAAATAAAGGCTTATGTTACTGTTTTCAGAATGTTTTCCGATGCAACAAAATGAATGACTCATTGACAATACAAACACACACAGAATGCAATTTAACGTGAATATATTTTGAATAAAATATTTGCAGTTACACAACTACCACACAATCCAATTACAATATAGGAATAAATATATAACCCCCGGTTACAGAGAGTCTACTCTTAAAACTCAGTCACTGACACTGTTCAACCTAGCAAGCAGCAAAACAGCTCCTGATCTGACAAGGTAAGCTACCGTGCCAAAATTCTCCACACAGCAGCAGGTCAACTCAGGTCAATTCAATAGATATTTAACAACACTTTCTGTACACTTGTAATCATCACCTCTTCCAGTGCCTCAAAAGTCACGCGGTAGGCCCATTTAGTTTATGATAATTCCCTTTTAGTTTAAGAGCTGTTTTGGTGGGATGGAGGTTTGGCCTTCCATGGTAACATCACCATGTTGAAAATGTGTTAAACATTTGTATATATCGTTTTTACATATTTTTATTCTCATATTTAAAAAAAATATTTTGCTAAACCTCAACATCTAAATACTCTCCTCTGCAACCCGCCTCACCCAATGTAGCGTGGATCTGCTTTTTTCTCTCTAAAGTATCTATATTTACTTCGGATCTGGAATCCCTCAACTGAAGCTAGCCAGGTAACCAGCTATCAGTCAGCAAACCATTGCTAGCGGTCATCAGCTAACCTTTAGCTCGGAAAGCCCTCACCAGTTCGAACAACGCGACTCTAACCAGAGCATAATGGACCTATTATTTTTATCCCCGGATTCCCACCGCAAACCAAACATTTTCATCTGGATTTTCACAACTAGCTAACTGCAACCCCGGATGACTACTCCTGGCTAGCGTTTCCATCCACTTAGCTTGAAGCTAGCCCGGCCAGAGCTCCTGTGCTACCACCGAAGCATACTCCTGGGCTACAATTATTCGGTCCACTTCTACAGCCGGTACGGGGCATGGAACCCTGCAGATCCCCTACGACTGGAATAGGAGACATAATCTGCCTGAGGACTCAGGCACGACGCCCGCTGAAGGCACATTATGCTAACCAGCTAGGCCTGCTTAGCTACCTAGAGCTACTTGGCACCCTACTAATTCCACGACCGGTCTATCAATGTCACCGCATGAAGAGGAAAAAACAGACTTAACCCCATCGCGACGTCCCCCAAAGGCAAACTTTCTAGCCCTTGCTATCTGCTTGCTTGCTAACCTTGCTAACCTGTTAACTGCTAGCCTGCCCCGGTCTACTAACTGCTAGCTTGTTTAGCCCCGGTCTGCTAACTGCTAGCTTGTTTAGCCCCGGCCTACTAACTGTTATCTTGTTAGCACAGGCCTGCTAACTGTCTGAATCACTGAGTCTCCAGCTAGCCCATCCACTCACTGGACCCATATTTATTTTCAATCTCTTTTCGATTTTTAATTCGATTATACCTTCCGGTAACCTGCCTCACCCAATGTGATACGGAATCGCTATTATTTTTAATTTTAGAACACATTCAAGAACCTCCAGAAGCTAACCAGCTAATTAGCTACAAGCTATTGAGTCATTGTTGGCCACTGCTAGCGGCTTTTATCTTCTGCACAGCCAGCCCTGTTTTTAGCCTGGATAATACTCGCCAGTCTACCAGATTCGAACTGTCTCTCCACAACAACGCCGGATTCCTGCCGCAATCCCTGGACCACTACTTCTGATCTTCACAGCTAGCTTGCACCCAGTACCGAAGCTATCCCTGAGGCCCACCTCCTGGCCTACTCAGCTGTTCACCCGAACCCCACTCATACACGGCTAGAGCCCAATACTCCACCGGATCCTTGGCTGACGCCACTGCCACGAAGCTAGCACCAGTTAGCCGTGAGCCAAGCACATCTCCCTGCTAGCAGGCACATCTCCCTGCCAACCCTGAGCAGACCACCCCTACCACCCCCGGGCTACTAACTTTAAACGCTGTGTCGCTAGCGTAGTGGCGGCTTCCATGTCCCATCTACTGCTGCCCCCTGGACACTGTGATCACTTGGCTACATTGCTGATTCCTGCTGGACTGTCCATTAATCACGGCCTCCATTCTGTTTATTTATGTTTTATCTGTCGGCCATTTTGTCGGCCATCTGTCGGACATTTTACCTGCTGTTGTTGTGTTAGCTGATTAGCTGTTGTTGTCTCACCTGTTGTTTTAGCTAGCTCTCCCAATCAACACCTGTGATTACTGTATGCCTAGCTGTATGTCTCTCTCAAATGTCAATATGCCTTGTATACTGTTGTTCAGGTTAGTTATCATTGTTTTAGTTTACAATGGAGCCCCTAGTTCCACTCTTCATACCTCTGATACCTCCTTTGTCCCACCTCCCACACATGCGGTGACCTCACCCATTACAACCAGCATGTCCAGAGATTCAACCTCTCTTATCATCACCCAGTGCCTGGGCTTACCTCCGTTGTACCTGCACCCCACCATACCCCTGTCTGCACATTATGCCCTGAATATATTCTACCACGCCCAGAAATCTGCTCCTTTTATTCTTTGTCCCCAACGCTCTAGGCGACCAGCTTTGATAGCCTTTAGCCGCACCCTCATACTACTCCTCCTCTGTTCCGTGGGTTATGTGGAGGTAAACCCAGGCCCTGCATGTCCCCAGGCACCCTCATTTGTTGACTTCTGTGATCGAAAAAGCCTTGGTTTCATGCATGTCAACATCAGAAGCCTCCTCCTTAAGTTTGTTTTACTCACTGCTTTAGCACACTCTGCCAACCCTGATGTCCTTGCCGTGTCTGAATCCTGGCTTAGGAAGGCCACCAAAAATTCTGAGATTTCCATACCCAACTATAACATTTTCCGTCAAGATAGAACTGCCAAAGGGGGAGGAGTTGCAGTCTACTGCAGAGATAGCCTGCAAAGTAATGTCATACTTTCCAGGTCCATACCCAAACAGTTCGAACTTCTCATTTTAAAAATGACTCTCTCCAGAAATAAGTCTCTCACTGTTGCCGCCTGCTACCGACCCCCCTCAGCTCCCAGCTAAACTGGGATATGCTTAACACCCCGGCAGTCCTACAATCTAAGATAGATGCCCTCAATCTCACACAAATCATCAAGGAACCCACCAGGTACAACCCTAAATCCGTAAACAAGGGCACCCTCATAGACGTTATCCTGACCAACTGGCTCCCCAAATACACATCCGCTGTCTTCAACCAGGATCTCAGCGATCACAGCCTCATTGCCTGTATTTGCTATGGGTCCGCAGTCAAACGACCACCCCTCATCATTGTCAAACGCTCCCTAAAACACTTCTGCGAGCAGGCCTTTCTAATCGACCTGGCCCGGGTATCCTGGAAGGATATTGACCTCATCCCGTCAGTTGAGGATGCCTGGTCATTCTTTAAAAGTAACTTCCTCGCCATCGTAGATATGCATGCTCCGTTCAAAAAATGCTGAACTAAGAACAGATATAGCCATTGGTTCACTCCAGACCTGACTGCCCTTGACCAGCACAAAAACATCCTGTGGCGGACTACAATAGCATTGAATAGTCCCTGCGATATGCAACTGTTCAGGGAAGTCAGGAACCAATACACGAGGTCAGTCAGGAAAGCAAAGGCCAGCTTCTTCAAGCAGAAATGTGCATCCTGTAGCTCTAACTCCAAAACGTTCTGGGACACTGTAAAGTCCATGGAGAACAAGAGCACCTTACCCTAGTAAAACTGACTATCCTACCAATCCTCGACTTCGGCGATGTCATCTACAAAATAGCTTCCAATACTCTACTCAGCAAACTGGATGCAGTTTATCACAGTGCCATCCGTTTTGATACTAAAGCACCTTATACCACCCACCACTGCGACCTGTATGCTCTAGTCGGCTGACCCTCGCTACATATTCGTCGCCAGACCCACTGGATCCAGGTCATCTACAAGTCCATGCTAGGTAAAGCTCCGCCTTATCTCAGTTCACTGGTCACGATGGCAACACCCACCCATAGCACGCGCTCCAGCAGGTGTATCTCACTGATCATTCCTAAAGGCAACACCTCATTTGGCCGCCTTTCCTTCCAGTTCTCTGCTGCCTGTGACTGGAACGAATTGCAAAAATCGCTGAAGTTGGAGACTTTTATCTCCCTTACCAACTTCAAACATCGGCAATCTGAGCAGCTAACCGATCGCTGCAGCTGTACATAGTCCATCGGTAAATAGCCTACCCAATTTACCTACCTCATCCCCATACTGTTTATATTTATTTACTTTTCTGCTCTTTTACACACCAGTATCTCTACCTGCACATGACCATCTGATCATTTATTACTCCAGTGTTAATCTGCAAAATTATAATTATTCGCCTACCTCCTCATGCCTTTTGCACACAATGTATATAGACTATTTTTTCCCCTTTTTTCTACTGTGTTATTGACTTGTTTATTGTTTACTCCATGTGTAACTCTGTGTTGTTGTCTGTGTCACACTGCTTTGCTTTATCTTGGCCAGGTCACAGTTGTAAATGAGAACATGTTCTCAACTAGCCTACCTGGTTAAATAATGGTGAAATAAAAAATGAAAAATATATAAGAAAGAGTTCCGAACAGCTCTGCCAAAACCAGCTAATTTTCAATTTTCCCCTCCCCACTCAGACCACTTCCAGAATCCTATCAAAATTCTTGCTTGAGAAATTACCCTTTGCAAGGAAGCTTTTTGTTTATTTTGACCATTTTAATTGAAAACAATCACAGGCTGGTACATAATTGTTACCCAGAAATTATTTGATATTGAGATGAAAACAGCAGCATTGGATCTTTAAATTACTGACGTTTTTCTTTAAGTTTGCACATGAAAGTAACACAACATAGGCTGAACAGCAGAGGATGTGGTAAAACAATATGTTTCTAAATACATGGTTTATATTACACTCATATGGAACTAATGCTCATACATCATAGTATACTGTATCTATTGACAGTATATCTCTGTTTTATTCTTAGGACTTTGTTTGACTGCAAGCACTAAAAAATGTTGTGTGGTGATATGTTACAGGTCCTTGAGGGAGATGGAGGGATAAATAACTTTGTGTGGTGATATGTTACAGGTCCTTGAGGGAGATGGAGGGATAAATAACTTTGTGTGGTGATATGTTACAGGTCCTTGAGGGAGATGGAGGGATAAATAACTTTGTGTGGTGATATGTTACAGGTCCTTGAGGGAGATGGAGGGATAAATAACTTTGTGTGGTGATATGTTACAGGTCCTTGAGGGAGATGGAGGGATAAATAACTTTGTGTGGTGATATGTTACAGGTCCTTGAGGGAGAAGGAGGGATAAATAACTTTGTGTGGTGATATGTTACAGGTCCTTGAGGGAGATGGAGGGATAAATAACTTTGTGTGGTGATATGTTACAGGTCCTTGAGGGAGATGGAGGGATAAATAACTTTGTGTGGTGATATGTTACAGGTCCTTGAGGGAGATGGAGGGATACATAACTTTGTGTGGTGATATGTTACAGGTCCTTGAGGGAGATGGAGGGATAAATAACTTTGTGTGGTGATATGTTACAGGTCCTTGAGGGAGATGGAGGGATAAATAACTTTGTGTGGTGATATGTTACAGGTCCTTGAGGGAGATGGAGGGATAAATAACTTTGTGTGGTGATATGTTACAGGTCCTTGAGGGAGATGGAGGGATAAATAACTTTGTGTGGTGATATGTTGCAGGTCCTTGAGGGAGATGGAGGGATAAATAACTTTGTGTGGTGATATGTTACAGGTCCTTGAGGGAGATGGAGGGATAAATAACTTTGTGTGGTGATATGTTACAGGTCCTTGAGGGAGATGGAGGGATAAATAACTTTGTGTGGGGATATGTTACAGGTCCTTGAGTGGAGATGGAGGGATAAATAACTTTGTGTGGTGATATGTTACAGGTCCTTGAGGGAGATGGAGGGATAAATAACTTTGTGTGGTGATATGTTACAGGTCCTTGAGGGAGATGGAGGGATAAATAACTTTGTGTGGTGATATGTTACAGGTCCTTGAGGGAGATGGAGGGATAAATAACTTTGTGTGGTGATATGTTACAGGTCCTTGAGGGAGATGGAGGGATAAATAACTTTGTGTGGTGATATGTTACAGGTCCTTGAGGGAGATGGAGGGATAAATAACTTTGTGTGGTGATATGTTACAGGTCCTTGAGGGAGATGGAGGGATAAATAACTTTGTGTGGTGATATGTTACAGGTCCTTGATGGAGGGATAAATAACTTTGTGTGGTGATATGTTACAGGTCCTTGAGGGAGATGGAGGGATAAATAACTTTGTGTGGTGATATGTTACAGGTCCTTGAGGGAGATGGAGGGATAAATAACTTTGTGTGGTGATATGTTACAGGTCCTTGAGGGAGATGGAGGGATAAATAACTTTGTGTGGTGATATGTTACAGGTCCTTGAGGGAGATGGAGGGATAAATAACTTTGTGTGGTGATATGTTACAGGTCCTTGAGGGAGATGGAGGGATAAATAACTTTGTGTGGTGATATGTTACAGGTCCTTGAGGGAGATGGAGGGATAAATAACTTTGTGTGGTGATATGTTACAGGTCCTTGAGGGAGATGGAGGGATAAATAACTTTGTGTGGTGATATGTTACAGGTCCTTGAGGGAGATGGAGGGATAAATAACTTTGTGTGGTGATATGTTACAGGTCCTTGAGGGAGATGGAGGGATAAATAACTTTGTGTGGTGATATGTTACAGGTCCTTGAGGGAGATGGAGGGATAAATAACTTTGTGTGGTGATATGTTACAGGTCCTTGAGGGAGATGGAGGGATAAATAACTTTGTGTGGTGATATGTTACAGGTCCTGAGGGAGATGGAGGGATAAATAACTTTGTGTGGTGATAGATGAGGGAGATGGAGGGATAAATAACTTTGTGTGGTGATATGTTACAGGTCCTTGAGGGAGATGGAGGGATAAATAACTTTGTGTGGTGATATGTTACAGGTCCTTGAGGGAGATGGAGGGATAAATAACTTTGTGTGGTGATATGTTACAGGTCCTTGAGGGAGATGGAGGGATAAATAACTTTGTGTGGTGATATGTTACAGGTCCTTGAGGGAGATGGAGGGATAAATAACTTTGTGTGGTGATATGTTACAGGTCCTTGAGGGAGATGGAGGGATAAATAACTTTGTGTGGTGATATGTTACAGGTCCTTGAGGGAGATGGAGGGATAAATAACTTTGTGTGGTGATATGTTACAGGTCCTTGAGGGAGATGGAGGGATAAATAACTTTGTGTGGTGATATGTTACAGGTCCTTGAGGGAGATGGAGGGATAAATAACTTTGTGTGGTGATATGTTACAGGTCCTTGATGGAGGGATAAATAACTTTGTGTGGTGATATGTTACAGGTCCTTGATGGAGGGATACATAACTTTGTGTGGTGATATGTTACAGGTCCTTGAGGGAGATGGAGGGATAAATAACTTTGTGTGGTGATATGTTACAGGTCCTTGAGGGAGATGGAGGGATAAATAACTTTGTGTGGTGATATGTTACAGGTCCTTGAGGGAGATGGAGGGATAAATAACTTTGTGTGGTGATATGTTACAGGTCCTTGAGGGAGATGGAGGGATAAATAACTTTGTGTGGTGATATGTTACAGGTCCTTGAGGGAGATGGAGGGATAAATAACTTTGTGTGGTGATATGTTACAGGTCCTTGAGGGAGATGGAGGGATAAATAACTTTGTGTGGTGATATGTTACAGGTCCTGGAGGGAGATGGAGGGATAAATAACTTTGTGTGGTGATATGTTACAGGTCCTTGAGGGAGATGGAGGGATAAATAACTTTGTGTGGTGATATGTTACAGGTCCTTGAGGGAGAAGGAGGGATAAATAACTTTGTGTGGTGATATGTTACAGGTCCTTGAGGGAGATGGAGGGATAAATAACTTTGTGTGGTGATATGTTACAGGTCCTTGAGGGAGATGGAGGGATAAATAACTTTGTGTGGTGATATGTTACAGGTCCTTGAGGGAGATGGAGGGATAAATAACTTTGTGTGGTGATATGTTACAGGTCCTTGAGGGAGAAGGAGGGATAAATAACTTTGTGTGGTGATATAACCTACTTCCGGGTTGGAGCGAGCGGTCGCATCCGCACTTCGGTCCGCAGGTAGTATAACTTTTCATTACATTTCATTATAGTACAACAGTTTGATTTGTCTAATCTTAGCAATTTCTTCTTAGCTAGCTACATAGCTGTCATTGTATCAAAGATAATTGCGTAATTATCGTATTTCGTCGTCCTAACGTAGTCTACACTGCTATCTGCCCAGCAGCTAGCCAGCTAGCAAACGTCCACCGTCTACCGAATAGCAGCACTGTAGAAACCATTACACTCAACTGAACGACTTGATTAGTGCAGTGTTAGCTAGCTACATAGTTGTCTTTGCTGTCTTCGTATCCAAGATAATTGTGTAGCTTAGAGTGTGTAGTTTTAGAGTGATTATCTTAATTTACCGAGGTTAGCTAGCCAGCTATTAGTCGTCCTTAACGTAGGAGACACTGCTAGCTAGCCAACAGCTAGCCAACATCTACCGAATAGAACTTCCGCACTCAACAACCCGGTCGCATTCCGCTTCGCTCCACAGGTAGTATCACATTTTCATTTAATTTCATTACAGTACAACGGTTTGATTTGTTTGATCGTAGCTAGCTAAATAGCTAGCTACATAGCCGTCTTTGTATCAAAGATAATTGTGTAGTCTAGAGCGATTTTCTAGGTTAGCTAGCCAGCTATTGTCGTTCTTTTAACGCAACGTAACGTAATCAACACTGTAGAAACTATTACACTCAACGGAACGACTTGATTAGTGTAGTGTCAACAACGCAGCCACTGCCAGCTAGCCTACAAAGTCAACAACGCAGCCACTGCCAGCTAGCCTACTTCAGCAGTACTGTATCATTTTAATCATTTTAGTCAATAAGATTCTTGCTACGTAAGCTTAACTTTCTGAACATTCGAGACGTGTAGTCCACTTGTCATTCCAATCTCCTTTGCAATAGCGTAGCCTCTTCTGTAGCCTGTCAACTATGTGTCTGTCTATCCCTGTTCTCTCCTCTCTGCACAGACCATACAAACGCTCCACACCGCGTGGCCGCGGCCACCCTAATCTGGTGGTCCCAGCGCGCACGACCCACGTGGAGTTCCAGGTCTCCGGTAGCCTCTGGAACTGCCGATCTGCGGCCAACAAGGCAGAGTTCATCTCAGCCTATGCCGCCCTCCAGTCCCTCGACTTCTTGGCACTGGCGGAAACATGGATCACCACAGATAACACTGCTACTCCTACTGCTCTCTCTTCGTCCGCCCACGTGTTCTCGCACACCCCGAGAGCTTCTGGTCAGCGGGGTGGTGGCACCGGGATCCTCATCTCTCCCAAGTGGTCATTCTCTCTTTCTCCCCTTACCCATCTGTCTATCGCCTCCTTTGAATTCCATGCTGTCACAGTTACCAGCCCTTTCAAGCTTAACATCCTTATCATTTATCGCCCTCCAGGTTCCCTCGGAGAGTTCATCAATGAGCTTGATGCCTTGATAAGCTCCTTTCCTGAGGACGGCTCACCTCTCACAGTTCTGGGCGACTTTAACCTCCCCACGTCTACCTTTGACTCATTCCTCTCTGCCTCCTTCTTTCCACTCCTCTCCTCTTTTGACCTCACCCTCTCACCTTCCCCCCTACTCACAAGGCAGGCAATACGCTCGACCTCATCTTTACTAGATGCTGTTCTTCCACTAACCTCATTGCAACTCCCCTCCAAGTCTCCGACCACTACCTTGTATCCTTTTCCCTCTCGCTCTCATCCAACACTTACCACACTGCCCCCACTCGGATGGTATCGCGCCGTCCCAACCTTCGCTCTCTCTCCCCCGCTACTCTCTCCTCTTCCATCCTATCATCTCTTCCCTCTGCTCAAACCTTCTCCAACCTATCTCCTGATTCTGCCTCCTCAACCCTCCTCTCCTCCCTTTCTGCATCCTTTGACTCTCTATGTCCCCTATCCTCCAGGCCGGCTCGGTCCTCCCCTCCCGCTCCGTGGCTCGACGACTCATTGCGAGCTCACAGAACAGGGCTCCGGGCAGCCGAACGGAAATGGAGGAAAACTCGCCTCCCTGCGGACCTGGCATTCTTTCACTCCCTCCTCTCTACATTTTCCTCTTCTGTCTCTGCTGCTAAAGCCACTTTCTACCACTCTAAATTCCAAGCATCTGCCTCTAACCCTAGGAAGCTCTTGCCACCTTCTCCTCCCTCCTGAATCCTCCTCCCCCCCCTCCTCCTCCCTCTCTGCAGATGACTTCGTCAACCATTTTGAAAAGAAGGTCGACGACATCCGATCCTCGTTTGCTAAGTCAAACGACACCGCTGGTTCTGCTCACACTGCCCTACCCTGTGCTCTGACCTCTTTCTCCCCTCTCTCTCCAGATGAAATCTCGCGTCTTGTGACGGCCGGCCGCCCAACAACCTGCCCGCTTGACCCTATCCCCTCCTCTCTTCTCCAGACCATTTCCGGAGACCTTCTCCCTTACCTCACCTCGCTCATCAACTCATCCCTGACCGCTGGCTACGTCCCTTCCGTCTTCAAGAGTGCGAGAGTTGCACCCCTTCTGAAAAAACCTACACTCGATCCCTCCGATGTCAACAACTACAGACCAGTATCCCTTCTTTCTTTTCTCTCCAAAACTCTTGAACGTGCCGTCCTTGGCCAGCTCTCCCGCTATCTCTCTCAGAATGACCTTCTCGATCCAAATCAGTCAGGTTTCAAGACTAGTCATTCAACTGAGACTGCTCTTCTCTGTATCACGGAGGCGCTCCGCACTGCTAAAGCTAACTCTCTCTCCTCTGCTCTCATCCTTCTAGACCTATCGGCTGCCTTCGATACTGTGAACCATCAGATCCTCCTCTCCACCCTCTCCGAGTTGGGCATCTCCGGCGCGGCCCACGCTTGGATTGCGTCCTACCTGACAGGTCGCTCCTACCAGGTGGCGTGGCGAGAATCTGTCTCCTCACCACGTGCTCTCACCACTGGTGTCCCCCAGGGCTCTGTTCTAGGCCCTCTCCTATTCTCGCTATACACCAAGTCACTTGGCTCTGTCATAACCTCACATGGTCTCTCCTATCATTGCTATGCAGACGACACACAATTAATCTTCTCCTTTCCCCCTTCTGATGACCAGGTGGCGAATCGCATCTCTGCATGTCTGGCAGACATATCAGTGTGGATGACGGATCACCACCTCAAGCTGAACCTCGGCAAGACGGAGCTGCTCTTCCTCCCGGGGAAGGACTGCCCGTTCCATGATCTCGCCATCACGGTTGACAACTCCATTGTGTCCTCCTCCCAGAGCGCCAAGAACCTTGGCGTGATCCTGGACAACACCCTGTCGTTCTCAAATAACATCAAGGCGGTGGCCCGTTCCTGTAGGTTCATGCTCTACAACATCCGCAGAGTACGACCCTGCCTCACACAGGAAGCGGCGCAGGTCCTAATCCAGGCACTTGTCATCTCCCGTCTGGATTACTGCAACTCGCTGTTGGCTGGGCTCCCTGCCTGTGCCATTAAACCCCTACAACTCATCCAGAACGCCGCAGCCCGTCTGGTGTTCAACCTTCCCAAGTTCTCTCACGTAACCCCGCTCCTCCGCTCTCTCCACTGGCTTCCAGTTGAAGCTCGCATCCGCTACAAGACCATGGTGCTTGCCTACGGAGCTGTGAGGGGAACGGCACCTCAGTACCTCCAGGCTCTGATCAGGCCCTACACCCAAACAAGGGCACTGCGTTCATCCACCTCTGGCCTGCTCGCCTCCCTACCACTGAGGAAGTACAGTTCCCGCTCAGCCCAGTCAAAACTGTTCGCTGCTCTGGCCCCCCAATGGTGGAACAAACTCCCTCACGACGCCAGGACAGCGGAGTCAATCACCACCTTCCGGAGACACCTGAAACCCCACCTCTTTAAGGAATACCTAGGATAGGATAAAGTAATCCTTCTCACCCCCCCTTAAAAGATTTAGATGCACTATTGTAAAGTGGCTGTTCCACTGGATGTCATAAGGTGAATGCACCAATTTGTAAGTCGCTCTGGATAAGAGCGTCTGCTAAATGACTTAAATGTAAATGTAAATGTAATGTAATGTGATATGTTACAGGTCCTTGAGGGAGATGGAGGGATAAATAACTTTGGGTGGTGATATGTTACTGGTCCTTGAGGGAGATGGAGGGATAAATAACTTTGTGTGGTGATATGTTACAGGTCCTTGAGGGAGATGGAGGGATAAATAACTTTGTGTGGTGATATGTTGCAGGTCCTGGAGGGAGATGGAGGGATAAATAACTTTGTGTGGTGATATGTCACAGGTCCTTGAGGGAGATGGAGGGATAAATAACTTTGTCTGGTGATATGTTACAGGTCCTTGAGGGAGATGGAGGGATAAATAACTTTGTGTGGTGATATGTTACAGGTCCTTGAGGGAGATGGAGGGATAAATAACTTTGTGTGGTGATATGTTACAGGTCCTTGAGGGAGATGGAGGGATAAATAACTTTGTGTGGTGATATGTTACAGGTCCTTGAGGGAGATGGAGGGATAAATAACTTTGTGTGGTGATATGTTACAGGTCCTTGAGGGAGAAGGAGGGATAAATAACTTTGTGTGGTGATATGTTGCAGGTCGTTGAGGGAGATGGAGGGACACACCATCAGAGGAGAATCAAATCAAATCAAAGTGTATTTGTCACGTGCGCCGAATGCAACAGGTCTAAACCTTAAAGTGAAATACTTACTTACAGGCTCTAACCAATGGTTCCAAAAAAAGGTGTGTGTGTGTAGGTAAGTAGGGAAATAAAACAACAGTAGAAAGACATTTGAAAAAAAGGGTTGCAAGGCTATATACAGACAACTGTTAGTCAGGCTTATTGAGGTAGTATGTACCTGTGACTGTGCATATATGATGAACAGAGAGTAGCAGGACCGTAAAAAGAGGGGTTGGCGGGTGGTGGGACACAATGCAGATAGCCCGGTTAGCCAATTTGCGGGAGCACTGGTTGGTCGGGCCAATTTAGGTAGTATGTACATGAATGTATAGTTAAAGTGACTAAGCATATAAGATAAACAGAGAGTAGCAGCAGCATAAAGGAGGGGTTGGGTGGGGCACACAATGCAAATAGTTGGTTACCTGTTCAGGAGTCTTATGGCTTGGGGGTAAAAACTGTTGAGAAGTCTTTTTGTCCTAGACTTGGCACTCCGGTACCGCTTGCCATGCGGTAGTAGAGAGAACAGTCTTTGACTGGGGTGGCTGGGGTCTTTGACAATTTTTAGGGATTTCCTCTGACACCGCCTGGTGTAGAGGTCCTGGATGGCAGCTTTGCCCCAGTGATGTACTGGGCTGTACGCACTACCCTCTGAAGTGCCTTGCGGTCGGAGGCCGAGCAATTGCCGTACCAGGCAGTGATGTAACCGGTCAGGATGCTCTCGATGTTGCAGCTGTAGAACCTTTTGAGGATCTCAGGACCCATGCCAAATCTTTTTCGTTTCCTGAGGGGGAATAGGCTTTGTTGTGCCCTCTTCACAACTGTTGGTGTGTTTGGACCAATCTAGTTTGTTGTTGATGTGGACACCAAGGAATTTGAAGCTCTCAACCTGCTCCACTACAGCCCCGTCGATGAGAATGGGACGTGCTCGGTGCTCCTTTTCCTGTAGTCCACAATCATCTCCTTAGTCTTGGTTACATTGAGGGATAGGTTGTTATTCTGGCACCACCCGGCCAGGTCTCTGACCTCCTCCCTATAGGCTGTCTCGTCATTGTCCGTGATCAGGCCTACCACTGATGTGTCGTCAGCAAACTTAATGATGGTGTTGGAGTCGTGTCTGGCCATGCAGTCATGGGTGAACAGGGAGTAGAGGAGGGGACTGAGCACACACCCCTGGGGAGCTCCAGTGTTGAGGATCAGCGTGGCAGATGTGTTGCTACCTACCCTTACCACCTGGGGGCGGCCTGTCAGGAAGTCCAGGATCCAGTTGCAGAGGGATGTGTTTAGTCCCAGGATCCTTAGCTTGGTGATGAGCTTTGAGGGTACTATGGTGTTGAACGCTGAGCTGTCGTCAATGAACAGCATTCTCACATAGGTGTTCCTTTTGTCCAGGTGGGAAAGGGCAGTGTGGACTGCAATAGAGATTGCATCATCTGTGGATCTGTTTGGGCGGTATGCAAATTGGAGTGGGTCTAGGGTTTCTGGGATAATGGTGTTGATGTGAGCCATTACCAGCCTTTCAAAGCACTTTATGATTTGAAGCAGGAGCAATCTGGGAACATGGGTTATGCATGCTCGACACACGCAAGCACACACACACATTCAGGCATGCTCAAACACACATACATCCACACAAACACACAAATACAGAAAGTAATATTCCAAAATGTGAAGTATTCCAAAAACACATGTTTCATGTGATCACATCTGATGAAGTGATCTTATTTGAAGTTAATGTGATAACATGTGACGACATGAAACTACACGTATGAAAACGTGATTTCACGTTACATTTCTCATGTGTTTTTCTGTGAGGGACACACACATAATAACACCTTGTACATGAAGAATTTGTATGTTATTTTAATTTACCAGATAAATACAACAAATATATTCTATTTAACCATGTGTGTATTACTGTAACAGCTTAAATAAATGATATGTTGTAATGATGATACATCTTATAAACAGCTACAGTAATTCTATCTGCATTTCATTGTGTATTGAATTGTTGGGTTGTAAATCTACTGAAATGCTTTAGCATTGATTCATTCAGATGATAGAATAACATAACATATTAACATGTAGCAATAACATATACATGTTTGCTTCTAATGACCTGTACTTTTACAATATCTTTGCATTGTGCTTTTTAAATCAACTTTTTATTTTATCCACCAGATGGAATGTATGCTTTGTTACAGTAAACAGATATTGTCCTCATGGTCAACTGTTCCATACAACCAACCTACTTTGGTCAGCTCTCCTTTCAGCCTAATAGAGTTCTTGTTGCTCCTCAACATTACAGGAAAAGTGTTAGGAAGGAAACATTTCAGTGTTTAAACAACATTGTTGACAGCCTCACTCTATAATGAAATGTTAGGCATTACATTGGATACTGACTTTAATACACAAAGAATACCCCTAGTAATAGAATACAATACAATATAATGCAATACAATAAAATTCTCCAAACTAGTACTTTAGGTTGATCAGTTATAGTTCAGTTGTATCATCAGGAAATACTAACAGAAATACAGATCAAGAACTTGAGCCACATGACATCCTTTCTCTGATAAAAAATATAGTGATGTGCAACATTTTATAACCCCCCTCATCTAAGATAGTAATGACCTCACACTATACTTTAACATTAAACTACTGTAGTTCTACAACCAACACACACAAATGCCTGTAATGTGTTTAATAAATTGAAAAATGAAATGTGGACACTCAAGCCTGATTGCAAAGGGATCTTCCAAGTAAACACAGGTCAGACTCATAAGTCATAATGTGATATAACATGGTAACAATATTGAATGTTTCCATACTGTTCTGAATTCCAAGTGCTAACCTACATGTCAACAATGTTGTTTAAACACTGAAATGTTTCCTTCCTAACACTATGCATGACTAACAGGTATTGCATATTGCCTACTAATCCAACAGACAAGGTCAAGGTGATTTATGACATTAGTCGTTGTCTGACTCTGACTACTATTTTCAGTGTTCCTGCATGGTTGGTAAGACCACTGTTCCAGTTAGGGGCTGTATGTGTCTATGTGTTTAGACCTATGTGGTCAGACAGACAGCAGATGTCATAGTGTCACTGCCATATAATTAGGAATTAGAATACTAGAATGGACATAAACTCTCCTATGATGGGATGAATGGCAGCCATTTTGGTCAAGGAGTTGTTCAATCATGGTTTGCTAGTTCTGTGATAAGATATTGTGTAGAATAATGAATTTGAAGAGTTAATCTGCACTGTATGTTTGTTAGCTAGCTAGCCAGACAGATTTACATAGAAAAACAAGTGTGGTGTTTGCATTTCCACATAGTTGATTTGACAGAGCAAACATTTATAATAATGGTTAGGAGAAGGAATCATAAATCTAAATGTAAGTAAATGAACACAGTTGTAGTTATTTTCCAAACTCTACTGGTTTCTTGTAGAAGCTGTTTCCAGACCAGTCATGGAGGTGGTGTCTCTCTACTCCAACTCTATTGCTGGAATCTGTGGCGTCACATTGAACTGTTCAGTTACAGATGTGTGGATGTTGTCTGTCTGTGATGGAGGTCAGTGCACACTGTCACAGCAGACTCTGTCACACACCAGAGTCAACATCACCACCTCCAAAGACAACGGGACTATCCAATGAACCGGCAGAAATCATGTCAGTGCAGAGACCAACTCTCTTCGCATGGAGGACATATTCAAGTCTAAAATACCAGCCTCCACCTTCTGTGCGTACCTCTTTCATTGTATTATATGCTAGTACTTTAAATAATATAATAATTGTGTGTGTGTGTGTGTGTGTGTGTGTGTGTGTGTGTGTGTGTGTGTGTGTGTGTGTGTGTGTGTGTGTGTGTGTGTGTGTGTGTGTGTGTGTGTGTGTGTGTGCGTGTGTGTGTGTGTGTAACCGCTCAGGTATTGGAGAGAAGAAGGGGCGTGCTACATAACCACCAGTTAGGACCATTGTGAGTGGTATTGGTGTAGACTTCGTCATTGGTGTGCTAGTTGGTGTATCATATCAGCCAAAAAAATGTCCTGTTAAAAAGAACTGCCATTGCAGGTATTTCCTCTGACTATCATTTATCCATTGTCAGCATCCTAGAAAAATATTATATCTCCAAAAAGTATTTATTTCCAGGATGCTCAAGCCATGTTTTTATAACATTGTAAAGAATGATCATTTAAATGTGTTTACAGTGTCTCATCTCCTAACACGTCAACCCATTGAGCTCAACCAGCGGAGAAGCTGGAACCACAGAACACAGAGGGTCCTGAGGTAACATTAACCTACGACACTGCAGGAAACCAGGATCCGCAGTAACGGAAGGGGCAGCAGCAGCAGTACAAGAGGGCCAGACAGAGGCAATCTACAGTAATTTGCAGCAACCAGCAGTAGAATACCGCCACCTGGTGGACAAAGTGAGCATTGCTCCAGAAAATAGTCCAGAAGCACGTGGCACAGCAACAGTCTACAGCACAATACAGAAACCAGCTGCACAATGTACTGCACAATAGGATATACATTACCCACTGATATTTCAGCCACACCCATTACTTATAGGTGTATAAAATCTAGCACTCAGCCATGCAATCTCCATAGACAAACATTGGCAGTAGAATGGCCTTACTGAAGAACTCAGTGACTTTCAACATAGCACCATCATCGGATGCCACCTTTCCAACAAGTCAGTTCTTCAAATTTCTGCCCTGCTAGGGCTGCCCCGGTCAACTGTAAGTGCTGTTATTGTGAAGTGCAAACGTTGAAGCCACACAAGCTCACAGAGTGGGACTGCTGAATATTGAAGCGCGTAGCACGTAAAAATCATCCCTCTTCGGTGTGGAAGAACTTGACTGGCCTGCACAGAGCCCTGACCTCAACCCCATTGAACATCTTTGGGATGAACCCCATTGAACATCTTTGGGATGAATAGGAATGCAGACTGCCCAACATCATTGCCCGACCTCAATAATGCTCTTATGGCTGAATGGAAGCAAATCGCAGCAGCAATGTTCTAACATCTAGTGGAAAGCAGCAAAGGGTGACCAGCTCCATATTAATGCTTATGATTTTAGAATGTTTGAAGAGAAGGTGTCAACATACTTTTGGTCATGTAGCCATGTAGCCCGAGCCATTATCAAGGCTCGGGTCAATTCGAATTTGTTGACAGTCAATTCAGGAAGTGATATGAATTGAACATCTTAAAATAGTAAACGTTTTCACATAAATATCTTCTCCTGTTCAGCTTACTGAGAAGGTATCAGAGACAACGTTGTTGAGCACCAGAAACTGAATATATAACGTCCTCAGTTGTCCACATTACAATAATGTTATACTGTCTAGTATAGTGAACATCCAATACACTCCACTAGGTGTCTCATTAATCTCAATATTCAAATATACTATAAACTCCAACTATTGTCTGTTAGTGTTGTTATTTTCAGTGTTAATGTAATCAATCAACGTCATATAAGCCTGATTTGGTGAGTCACTAGAAAAAATGGGATCAGACAATGTCAGTTACAAAACTTAGAGAGTGACAATATAAAAAGAGTCTATAAGTGTATATAATGCACTTGTGATGATTTATTTCATATATTTCTTAGTGGAAACATCTAGACAACATGCACAAATGTTTCAGTGTTCACTTTCATCAGTATGTGATAAACACTTCACAACAAAGATATCATGAAAGCATTCAATAGGGGACATTTACTATATAAATTGTCATTTACATGTTTTTAATTGTGAAATGCCCCATAGTTGTTATCTAATAATGTGTGACAATAGATTTTGATTGTTAGGTTCCCATACATAAAAAGAAAAATCTATGATATGTTCGGATACAATGCAATTCCAAAAAAACATATTTCACATAGACTCAAATTAATTTACTAAGTAGATTACATACATGCACATGAAACAAGTTATTGACAGAAGATTGGTATTATTGTAGGCATGACATTACTTTGGTGAAATGAAAATTGAAATATGGTCCTCCTTACATCATATAATCTGGATAAGACAAAATGTACAGTATTTCTTGAAGAGAAATAGCAGGAACGCTTTTTCTTGTAATCTCTTTTCTATCCTGTTCATGTGTTTTTTCCACGTATAATTATTTTGCTTTACTTTATCTCAGTACTACTTTCCCTAGTAATCTTTCCACCCTTTCTTCACACCAGCTTTACATTTATCCAAATCTCCCTTGTGTTCCTCAGCTCTATTCTTCATCTCCTCCAGTTTCTGAACCTTCTCTGTGTCTCCTGTCTCCTTCATCTTGTCGATCAGGAAGTCCAGATGCACTGCTGAGCAGTGGACAGTGAGAGGGCCTTTAGGACTTTCTCTTCCAGTTTGATGACATACTGGTACGACTCCTCCAACAGTCTGTCCTTCTCAAGAGAGCTGCTCCAACTCTGTCTGAAGTCCACTGAACAGACTCCCTTTCTCTACAGCCACTTTCTCATTGATTTCATACTTTTCAATTGCTCGTATTTGTCCAGAAAAGCGATCTGGTCTTGCTAACATACATTTAATATACTTTGACATGCTTGGTGTAGTGAAATGTGGTTTTATACACAGTGCAGGGGTTGTTCTTCACCACACTACACTATAACACACCAGAAGCCTGGAAAGTGGCAGTTCTCCTCACAAACACTGCAGGACATTGCCTGTTTAGTTAAATGCCCCATTCTATGGGGACTTTCTCTTTGTAAGGTTCTTCAACAGTATATGTAAAGTCCTTATTTTCCTCCATGTCTTTCTTGTGTTCCTCCAGGGTTCTTTGTGTCTGTTTGATCTGATCCTGCTTCAGATCAATCATGTGGATTCACCCACGTAAGATGTTGCCAAATGCCTCCAGTTGTTTGTGTTCTCTGAACTTCTTCAGTAATCCTCACATTTGTAGGTGTTTTTCCACTCTGGAACTCAGAGAAACTCATGCCCTCCTCTGACAGGTTCCATGCAGGTAGCCTAGCTACCTTAGAGAGTTGACCCAGCAACCGGAGGGTTTAGATAAACATGTTACATTATCATTCATTCTAAACACAATGTGATTTCAGTGACAAAAACATGTCATGTTGATTCAAATGGATTTACAAAGAATGTCATATATGCAAGCTATTGATGAAAGTGTGTTATTAGTGTAGGCAGATCCATCATCTGAGGTTATGATTAAGAAAGAAAACATAGCATTGGTTAATCTCATACAACATATGTGGTTGACATTAAATGTACAGTAGTATTTCTTGAAGAGAAAAAGGATTAAGAAGAACAGTTTTCATTTCCACCCTGCAAATGTTTTCTATCCTATGTTCATGTTCACATTTTCTTTACACCAGCTTTAAAGTAATCTAAAGCTCCTTTGTATTCCTCCTCAGCTCTCTTCTTCATCTTCTCCAGTTTGTGAATCTTCTCTATGTTTCCTGTCTCCTTCACCTTCTCAATCAGGAAGTCCAGATGCTGAGCAGTGGACAGTGAGCTGGTCTTTAAGGCTTTCTCTTCCAGGTTGATGAGACACTGGTATGATTCTTCCACCAGTCTGGCTTTCTCAGATGTGAACTGCTTCAACTCTGACTGAAGTCTGCTGATCTGAGTCTCTTTCTCCCCAGCCGATGTCTTATTGATTTCATACTTATCTTTCAATTTCTCATTCGTCCTTGTAACCTGCCTGGTCATAAAAACATACTTTTTCTTTTCTTTGACATGTTTGGTGTAGTGACATTTCCCAGTACACCTTGTGCAGTGATAGTTCTTCATCACAGTACACCATGAGAGATCTTTGACCCACCAGCAGCCTGGAAAGTGGCAGTTCTCCTCACAGACTGTGCAAGTGGTAGCCTCACCCTCTGTTGTATCAGCCTTTCCTTTGCATTTCTCCTCAACAGTGTATAAAAAGTCCTTGTTTTCCTCCATGACTTTCTTATGTTTATCGAGTGCTTTTTGAGTCTGCTTGATTTCATTCTGTTTCAGATCAATCAGGTGGACCTGCTTGCGTATGTTGCTGACACACTCCTCCAGGTGTTTCTGATCTCTCAGAACTCCTTCAGTCATCTTCACGTTTTGAGGTGTAATTCTACCCAGGAACTCTGTGAATTCCTTCATGCTCTCCTCTGATAAATCCCATAAATTCTTCAAGATACGTTCTTCTTTCTTGGCCTGGGTTGCTTTTGCAGAGGTGACACTCTTTCTTTGAGAGTTGTTGAATAGGAAATAAATAGATTGATTGCTGTCATCTTTTGCACAGGGGACATGAGCATCTTCTAAGGCCTGTAGAGCATCAGCAGGTTCAAAACCATCTGAGTGTGTGATGAGGGCCACGATGTTCTTCTCCATGTCTTTGCCAAAGATAGACAAGACTGAATCAAATATGTACTTCTGTTCAACAGTGATTCGATTTGCACTTGCCTTCACCAATACACCAACAGCATCAATTTGATGGACTCCGTATTCAGATCCAAACAACTCAAATAGTTTTTTAGCGATTAGTTGGTCTGCTTGAATCCCTCTGGTGTCTCCATACCCAGGAGTGTCGATGATGGTGAGAGAGTAGGGCACTTTAATTCCCTCAAACCCAAATACATCATATACAGTAATCACTGTAGTTTGAATTACACTCTGACATTTTCCCTCTTTTTCTTCCTCCACAATCTCAAACCAGACTTTGTCCGCCTGTTTTACACCCAGGAAATAATTGACTATGGAATTGATCAGAGTTGACTTCCCTGTTCCTGTCTCTCCCACTATCAGAACGGTTCTGTTAACCTTGGTGGAATCTCTCTCTCCAAAGGTCCATCTTCTGAGCAGGCCTTCATCATCTAGATTCTGTTTCTTTGTTTCCAGCTGATACCTTGCAGGAGGTCCTTCGTCAATAAGGTTACTTGCAATCGTGTCTTGAATGTTTGACGATGTGTGTCTAATCATGGGAAATAAATTAACATATGTTATAATATGAAATGTACTTAATCATTTTGTTTTACTGTAAAGGAAGAATCATAAGTTCTCTGAGAGATCTCAGAGATCTGAAAGCAAAAAGATGAAGAATTTACCAATAAGGCAATTTGTTTTGCTTAAAATACTATATAGCTTTCAACCAATCCCATAAATCAAATCAAGTGGACTGTGGGGACGGGTTTTCCGGATCCAGATGAAGCCATTTCCTCGACAAAAAAACCCACTTTCAATGGAGATTCTCCATTCAGCATGCATTTTAGACGAGAGTTGGGCTTAATCTGGGACTGATAAAACGGCCTATAGAGTTTTGCGGTTTGCATCTGTCAATAATCTATAAAACATTCTACCTGTCCGTAAAATGTATATCGTTACAAAACTTTTGTGAAACAGCACAGTTAAAAATATATGGCAAATAGAAATCAATCTGGATGGTCTTCAAAAATAGATGGGACGGGTTGAGGGTAGCAGAAGGATAGGAGTAAAAAATATATATACATTCAATAACATCTGTAATAACAATGAAATCTGCTGAGACTCACTTGCTTGCCATGATGGTCTCTTGGTTGTGTGATCCACTCAGGGAAGATACAGTTGACCGGTGATTAAGCTCTGTAAACGGAAAACATAGTTTCAACGAATTGGTAGACTTGTCCAACTCAGAATTGTTAATATACTTTCATGCCAACTTAAAATGATGAGGTAGCTGGTTTCACTGCATTTGTAAGTTTTATGTAGTGTCGTAGCATTTGCTGTCATTAAATGTGAAGACTGTTATATTATCAAATCAATTCTCTATGTGTAATTATTCACTAATTAACTAGGAAGTCGGGGCACCACGGGAAAATGTTGTTTATAGAGTTGCAATTTCCCAAATATAACTCTTCAGATATTTCATTATCTTACAGTCATTTATTAATGTATTATTACCTCATCAGTCTCATTCCTGAATGTCAAAAACCCTTGGGTATCTGCACGAACCATAGCATCATAAATCATGAATCAGCTATATACAAATTGGCTAAATTATTTATTTGCTAACTAATCAATCACAGAATTACATGAGCATACAACAATAGCTATACATTGGTTACTGACATGATACACTGAGCCCTAGTGGGCTAAGCCGATATGACGGCTTGGTAGACAAAGGAAAGGGGTGGGTCCAGCTCAAGAGCATGAAACTCAGTGGACCCACGTCGACTACACTACACACATGGAAATGCGTATACTTTCAACATGAACAACCACTCATTCTGAAATAAATTGCAATTTACATATTTACTAGTATATGCCTTTGTTGTCCCTCTGAGATCGCTGGTCCGTCTGCTGGATAGTCAGTTGACAGAAAGTCTCTGGTTTGCCCACCAGAGATCAAAGGAGTTTGTAGTTGTAGCTTGTTATAACGGATACGTCAGAGTACCATTCAGTTGTTTGACCGGTTGCGTTTACCAGACTAAAGTACTTAAACAGCTGCAGCCTGAATAATTGGTCTTTAGTTTGTAGATTTCTTAACCATTTCAGTGTGGGAATGATCTCCACGTTCTCTGGTCTTATCCTTTTGTAGAGTTGCCAACCATTTCAACATGTAGCGACGGATTCCATGTTTTCTGGTCTAATGTACATTTTGGCGGAAGTGGGTTTAATACTGGGGTAGAAAAGGGGGCGTGCCATAATGCTGTGTAATGTCTGTGCTCACGGGGGCATGGCCAATGACTGATCCTAAGTTACTATGAAAAACTATTCTCATTTGGAAGACTAAGATCACATTGGTATCTTTCCAAAAGTATCAATCATTTATTTTATACAACATTCAGATGCAAACCCCATAAGTGAGAAGTGTATACAAACAAAGAAACAGTAATGTGTGTCTCCTGTCCTTCATGAGGTCACCAAATTAAACAAACTCGACAAACTCGACTGTTCCTTAAGAGTCCATGGACCACTCCAACTGCTTGGAATACAGAAATACTGTTCAATTATTCAACCTTTTGATGTCCAGGTGTCTCTCTGTGTTTCACAGTCACATTCCAATCTCGATACTGCAGAGCTCAGAAGCAGAGTATTTTTCAATCGCCATAAAGCGGGCCCCTCCACCTCTGTGACAGTAGGCAACTTGGCATAAACCTTTTATATTCATGAGTTGGGCAAATATGTTATGATATCTAGTACTATACATTTTAAATGGGATGAACTATAATATGGAACGATAAGTAATTTATGTTGAAGGAAGGCTGCTCTAACACTTATTTTAATTGACACAATTTTAATTGTTGAAAGGTTGAGCCTAAATAAGTTCAGCAAACTAAACTCCTTGTCCAGTCAAACTAGCTATTTGAAGGCAATATATAAATGTATAAAAGTTCACATAACATAATTTTAATTTTTTTTGCTCTGAGCGGGTTTAATGTATAGAAAGTAATTAATAAATGATGAGTGAATGAAGAACAGACTATATAAATGTTCATGTAAACATATTACCTGAACATCTAAAATAGATAACCCAATAACAACAATACAAACAACGATAGCAACAACTCACTTTCACCCAGGTATTCAATGAACATACAGTGCACCTTCAGAAAGTAGGAGTAGGTGTTCTAAAACTTTTGACTGGTAGTGCATGTAAATTTGATATGTGTGTATTCCAGTTTCTACAAATAAGTTCTCATGTCATTGTGGGGTATTTCGTGTAGATGGGTGGGGGGGAAACGTCTATTAAATCAATGTTGAATTCAGGCTATAACACAACAACATGTGTAATAAGTCTAGGGGTATAAATACTTTCTGAAGGCACTGTATATCCAGAAATCTACCAGTGGTCTGAACTGGAACACAGTGCCGATTGGGACGGGGTCTTTTTTTATAGCATGGTCTGAGTCCATCGCCAGTAAACAAGCATCTTATATTCAGTCCTTAACCAATCAGAGGATGCATGTACAGCTCATGTACAATTTCTGGGGCTAGTGGGTATCTGCTGATTGGTTGAGACCATGGGCTGTGGCTGTTATCTGTGCATATTCAGGATATGAGAGACAGATTCAGTGGCTCCATCCAGACATAAAACAATGCCCAAGGAAATAATGTTATTTGTCTTCCCATGGCAGAGGACTTCTCTATAGATACAGCCCTACCAACTGGGTGTTGCATGAATAGAGTAAAACAACCCTCTCAGGTGTAGGGTAATTCTCCTGCCACCTCACTAGTAGCCCACACCTCCTCTCGCAAAGTCTACTGATTTCGGAGAAGAGAGCTCATGGCTGCTTGATTCCAGGCTGACTACATTCCAGATTGCATTGTCTCAATCAATGTAATCGAAAGTCAGCCATTAGATTACAATATCACAGTCAGGCATTAGATTGCAATATCACATGATGTGGTTAGCTGATATG
The DNA here is from genome assembly GCF_034236695.1 of Oncorhynchus nerka. Classification (NCBI taxonomy): domain Eukaryota; kingdom Metazoa; phylum Chordata; class Actinopteri; order Salmoniformes; family Salmonidae; genus Oncorhynchus; species Oncorhynchus nerka. The sequence continues at coordinate 26,110,296 of NC_088407.1, forward strand.
TTAAACACCTATCGAGAAGTGTGATGTAGTCAGCCAGTTGGCAATGTAGTCGACCAGGAACGCAACCCATTGTTTCAGCAGATCATAGGTATACAGTTGTGCTGGTAAAAAGGTTGCTTCAAAAGGCCTGTGCTGCAGCAAATGACAAATCATTAATGTGACGTACTCTCTCCACGAGTGATGCCAAGCGCTAAGTGTGTTTGCTAACAATAACCCATGTAATGAAATTCCTGAAATATGCCCCAGATGTTGAAGTTACATCTACTTTGTGTAAATCCCCTAACAAAATAGTATTGTTCTATTCAAGATTATTATTGTGGCGCAACGGTCTAAGGCACTGCATCTCAGTGCTAGTAGGTGACTCTACAGACCCTGGCTCGATCCCTGGCTGTACCATAACCGGCCGTGAGTGGGAGTCCCATAGGGCAGTGCACAATTGGTCCAGCGTCTTCTGGGTTAGGGGAGGGTTATACCGGGGTTGACCGTCATTGTTAAAAAATAATTTGTTCTTAACTTACTTGCCTAGTTAAATGAAGGTCAAATTTAAAAATAAAAAAACTACTCACAATGTGCATAATGCAAGGTCCATTTAATATATTGTGACAAGAAGAGCTAGCTATCACAAGCAATATTTGGTCCTGGGTTCTGCAATTTATGTCACTTCACTGATATTGTTTACATTCTCTGGTATACAGAAGATAGCCCTATTTGGTAAAAGACCAAGTCCATATTATGGAAAGAACAGCTCAAATAAGCAGAGAGAAACTTTAAGTCACAAAGGTCAGTCAATGCGGAACATTTCAAGAACTTTGAACGTTTCTTCAAGTGAAGTTGCAAAAACCATCAAGCTCTATAATAAAATTGATTCTCATGAGGACGGCCACAGGAAAGGAAGACCCAGAGTTACCTCTGCTGCAGAGTATAAAGTCATTAGAGTTACCAGTCTCAGAAATTGTAGCCCAAATAAATGCTTTACAGAGTTCAAGTAACAGACACATCTCAACATCAACTGTTCAGAGGAGACGTGAATCAGGCCTTCATGGTCAAATTGCTGCAAAGAAACCACTACTAAAGGACACCAATAATAAGAAGAGACTTGATTGTGCTAAGAAAAAATAGGCAATGGACATTAGACTGGTGGAAATCTGTCCTTTGGTCTGATGAGTCCAATTTTGAGATTTTTGGTTCCAACGGCAGTGTCTTTGTGAGATGCAGAGGAAGTGAACGGATAATCTCTGCATGTGTGGTTCCCACTGTGAAGCATGGAGGAGGAGGTGTGATGGTGTGGGGGTGCTTTGCTGGTGACAGTGTCTGTGATTAATTTAGAATTCAAGGCACACTTAACCAGCACGGCAAACACAATATTCTGCAGCAATACGCCATCCCATCTGATTTGCACTTAGTGTGATAAACATTGTTTTTTCAACAGGACAATGACCCAAAACACACCTCCAGGCTGTGTAAGGGCTATTTAAACGAGAAGGAGAGTGATGGAGTGCTGCATCAGATGACCTGGCCTCCACAATCACCCGATCTCAACCCAATTGAGATGGTTTGGGTTGAGTTGGACTGCAGAGTGAAGGAAAAGAAGACAAGTGTTCAGCATACGTGTGAACTCCTTCAAGACTGATGGAAAAGCTGTACAATAATTGTAGCTGAAAAGCACGAAGTCTTGAATCTTGCGTTGTTTTATATATCAACTCATACCATGGAATTGGTATATCAAAAATATCGTCCCAACTATTTTGCAATCTGTATGGCACAGCTGTCAACATCATGGTCCTCAAATTAAACTGGTTTACTTTCCTATTTATTAAATGTTTTTTCCTCCTCCAGTTTTGATCCTTTTTATTGGGCAGACAGACTAGTTCCTGACCTCTTCCTGCTGTCACCTGCCTCCATTTTTTTGGGTAATGCTGTAATCAAAGGATAGATTTGGAGTTAGATGAACTTGGATTTTTTTGGCAGTACATATGCAGGATGCTACTCTCCACAGCATGGCCTTCGCTCCAGAACAAAACTCCAAACCTACAACTCAAATGAACCGGAGAGGGTCTTTTTCCAAGCTATACAGAGGGTGCTCTAGAAAACAGCAGAGATCTGAGGCCACCATCCAACCTGGAACGGAGCTCTAAGGCTTGAAAGGACAGACCTGATACAAATTCAATTAGCACTAAGGTGTGAAGTAAAAGGCCTTTGGGCCCAACAAGTGTCAGGAGTCTTTGAGGCATCCTCTGAAGCTCCCTCCTGCTGTTCAAAGACCATTCCCTGGCATTTTCTACAAGAAATCTGCTTCCAGAAATAAAATCTTCTCCCAAGTGGGTGTGACACCTACTCCCATTGCCTGCTGCACTGCTGCTTGGATTCCACCTGGCAAACTGTTCACTGTCTACCCTGGGCTGTCTGCCCCTGTTCGGTACAGGTACCTCCACCACACTCACCCCTCTCTTCCGAGCTTTCGCTAGCCTCTAGCACACACACACGGTTAGGGAGAGTGACTCTGAACTTACAATGGCAAGCCCCAAGGCGTTATATATTATTTATTTTTCTTTAACATTTTGCGATTTGCCTCATGCCAAAAGTAAACTGCCTGCTACTCAAGCCCAGAAGCTAGGATGTGCATATAATGATATGATTTCGATGGAAAACACTCCAACGTTTCCAAAACCGTTAAAATAATGTCTGTGAGTATAACAGAACTGAAATGGGAGGCAAAAACCGTTATATTATATGCATATCCTAGCTTCTGGGGCCTGAGTAGCAGGCAGTATACTTTGGGCACGCTTTTCATCCGGAGGTGAAAATAGTGCCCCCTACCCTAGTGAGGTTAAACCAGTCCCCCAAACAACATCTGGGTCAGATGGTTTTGACCCTTTCTTCTTTACCCCTATAATTGCCAAGCCTATCCAAAGCAAGTTTCAAGGTGGATTACAAGAACTCTCTGATCGCCACTTCTGGATCATTGGATGCATCCTGAGGAATCCCCTAAAACATTACATTTTCACGCATGCTACGGGTTTGTATGTCTAGTAGCAACTCCCTCATCACCCTGGTTTCACTGAGTTGACAATCCATGTTAGAATCTCAGTCAAGAGATTCGAACTCGCAACCTTTGGGTTGCTAGACAGTCTGAAGAGTGGACATATTGAAAGAGATCATGATACCTCACATCTCAAAATAGGGCTACTTAATGTTAGATCCCTTACTTCAAAGGCAATTATAGTCAATGAACGAATCACTGATCATAATCTTGATGTGATTGGCCTGACTGAAACATGACTTAACTTCTTGCGTCGAGCCATCCCGGATCCGGGATCGTGAATACAGCCTCAAGCTCATTACCATAACGCAACGTTAACTATTCATGAAAATCGCAAATTAAATTAAATTAATCTATTTGCTCTCAAGCTTGGCCTTTTGTTAACAACACTGTCATCTCAGATTTTCAAAATATGCTTCTCAACCATTGCAAAACAAGCATTTGTGTAACAGTATTGATGGCTAACGTAGCATTTAGCGTTAGCATTCAGCATGCAACATTTTCCACAAAAACCAGAAAAGCATTCAAATAAAATCATTTACCTTTGAAGAACTTCAGATGTTTTCAATGAGGAGACTCTCAGATAGCAAATGTTCAGTTTTTCCTGAAAGATTATTTGTTTAGGACAAATCGCTCCGTTTTCTGCGTCACGTTTAGCTACGAAAAAAAACCTGTATGCAGGATTGTGTAAATCTATCCGCAAGCTCATTAGCATAACACAACGTTAACTATTCATGAAAATCGCAAATGAAATGAAATTAATCTATTTGCTCTCAAGCTTAGCTTTTTGTTAACAACACTGTCATCTCAGATTTTCAAAATATGCTTCTCAACCATTGCAAAACAAGCATTTGTGTAACAGTATTGATGGCTAACGTAGCATTTAGTGTTAGCATTCAGCATGCAACATTTTCCACAAAAACCAGAAAAGCATTCAAATAAAATCATTTACCTTTGAAGAACTTCAGATGTTTTCAATGAGGAGACTCTGTTAGATAGCAAATGTTCCGTTTTTACAAAAAAAATATTATTTGTGTCAACTAATCGCTCCGTTTTGTTCATCACATTTGTGGAGGGAAAAAAATATATTTATATTAAGTCATTAAAACGCAAAATTTTTCCAAATTAACTCCATAATATCGACAGAAACATGGCAAACCGATGTTTAGAATCAATCCTCAAGGTGTTTTTCACATATCTATCGACGATAAAATCCATCGTGGCATTTTACTTTCTCTTCTGAAGAAATGGAACGCGCATGGACCTACAGATTACGCACACAGGACACCGGGCGGGACACCAGGTAAATGTAGTCTCTTATGGTCAATCTTCCAATGATATGCCTACAAACACATCACAATGCTGCAGACACCTCGGGGAATAGACAGAAACCGCAGGCTCATTCCTGGCGCATTCACAGCCATATAAGGAGACATTGGAACACAGCGCCTTCAGAATCTGGGGCATTTCCTGTATGAAACTTCATCTTGGTTTCGCCTGTTGCATTAGTTCTGGGGCACTCACAGATAATATCTTTGCAGTTTTGGAGACGTCAGAGTTTTGTCTTTCCAAGGTTGTCAATTCCATGCATAGTCGAGCATCTTTTCGTGACAAAATATTGCGCTTAAAACGGGCACGTCTTTTTATCCAATAATGACATAGCGCCCCCATAGGTTGAACAGGTTAAGCCTGATGAATTTACTGTGTTAAATGAGGCCTCACCTCCTGGCTACACTAGTGACCATATCCCCCGTGCATCCCGCAAAGGTGGAGGTGTTGCTAACATTTACGATAGCAAATGTACAACAACAAAAAAAAATTGTCTTTTGAGCTTCTAGTCATGAAATCTATGCAGCCTACTCAATCACTTTTTATAGCTACTGTTTTACAGGCCTCCTGGGCCATATACAGCGTTCCTCATTGAGTTCCCTGAATTCCTATCGGACCTTGTAGTCATAGCAGATAATATTCTAATCTTTGGTGACTTTAATATTCACATGGAAAAGTCCACAGACCCACTCCAAAAGGCTTTCGGAGCCATCATCGACTCAATGGGTTTTGTCCAACATGTCTCTGGACCCACTCACTGTCACAGTCATACTCTGGACCTAGTTTTGTCCCATGGAATAAATGTTGTGGATCTTAATGTTTTTCCTCATAATCCTGGACAATCGGACAACCATTTTATTGCAACAAATAATCTCCTCAGACCTCAACCAAGGAACATCAAAAGTCGTGCTATAAATTCACAGACAACACAAAGATTCCTTGATGTCCTTCCAGATTCCTTCTGTCTACCCAAGGACACCAGAGGACAAAAATCAGTTAACCACCTAACTGAGGAACTCAATTTAACCTTGCGCAATACCCTAGATGCAGTTGCACCCCTAAAAACTAAAAACATTTCTCATAAGAAACTAGCTCCCTGGTACACAGAAAATACCCGAGCTCTGGAAGTCTTCCGCCTAGCTTGGAAAGACAGTACCGTGCAGTACCGAAGAGCCCTTACTGCAGGGTAGCCTAGTGGTTAGAGTGTTGGACTAGTAACCGAAAGGTTGCAAGTTCGAATCCCCGAGCTGACAAGGTACAAATTTGTCGTTCTGCCCCTGAACAGGCAGTTAACCCACTGTTCCTAGGCCGTCATTGAAAATAAGAATGTGTTCTTAACTGACTTGCCTAGTAAAATAAAGATAAAAAATAAAATCCTATTTTTCCAACTTAATTGAGGAAAATAAGAACAATCCGAAATTCCTTTTTGATACTGTCGCAAAGCTAACTAAAACGCAGCATTCCCCAAGAGAGGATGGCTTTCACTTCAGCAGTGATAAATTCATGAACTTCTTTGAGGAAAAGATCATGATTATTAGAAAGCAAATTACGGACTCCTCTTTAAATCTACGTGTTCCTTCAAAGCTCAGTTGTCCTGAGTCTGCACAACTCTGGCAGGACCTAGGATCAAGAGAGACGCTCAAGTGTTTTAGTACTATATCTCTTGACACAATGATAAAAATAATCATGGCCTCTAAACGTTCAAGCTGCATACTGGACCCTATTCCAACTAAACTACTGAAAGAGCTGCTTGGCCCTCCTATGTTGAACATAATAAACGGCTCTCTATCCACCGGATGTGTACCAAACTCACTAAAAGTGGCAGTAATAAAGCCTCTCTTGAAAAAGCCAAAACATGACCCAGAAAATATAAAAAAACTATCGGCCTATATCGAATCTTCCATTCCTCTCAAAAAAAATTAAAAGGCTGTTGCGCAGCAACTCACTGCCTTCCTGAAGACAAACAATGTATACGAAATGCTTCAGTCTGGTTTTAGACCCCATCATAGCACTGAGACTGCACTTGTGAAGGTGGTAAATGACCTTTTAATGGCATCAGCCAGAGGCTCTGCATCTGTCCTCGTGCTCCTAGACCTTAGTGCTGCTTTTGATACCATCGTTCACCACATTCTTTTGGAGAGATTGGAAACCCAAATTGGTCTACACGGACAGGTTCTGGACTGGTTTAGATCTTATCTGTCGGAAAGATATCAGTTTGTCTCTGTGAATGGTTTGTCCTCTGACAAATCAACTGTAAATTTCGGCGTTCCTCAAGGTTCCGTTTTAGGACCACTATTGTTTTCACAATATATTTGACCTCTTGGGGATGTCATTCGAAAACATGATTTGGAAAGGCACACACCTGTCTATATAAGGTTCCACAGTTGACAGTGCATGTCAGAGCAAAAACCAAGCAATGAGATCCGAGACAGGATTGTGTTGAGGCACAGATCTGGGAAAGGGGACCAAAACATTTCTGCATGATTGAATGTCCCCAAGAACACATTGTTCTCCATCATTCTTAAATGGAAGAAGTTTGGAACCACCAACACTCTTCTTAGAGCTGGCCGCCTGGCCAAAATGAGAAATCGGGGGAGAAAGACCTTGGTCAGGGAGGTGACCAAGAACCCGATCGTCACTCTGACAGAGCACCAGAGTTCCTCTGTGGAGATGGGAGAACCTTCCATAAGGACAACCATCTCTGCAGCACTCTACCAAGCAGGCCTTTATGGTAGAGTGGCCAGACGGAAGCCACTCTTCAGTAAAAGGCACATGACAGAACTCTGAGTTTGATAAAAGTCACCTAAAGGCTCTCAGACCAGGAGAAACAAGATTCTCTGGTTTGAAGAAACCAAGATTGAAAACTTTGGCCTGAATGCCAAGCGTCACATCTGGAGGAAATCTAGCACCATCCCTAAGGTGAAGCACGGTCGTGGCAGCATCATTCTTTGGGGATCGAGGTAAAGATGAACGGATCGAGGTAAAGATGAACGGAGCGAGGTACAGAGAGATCCTTGATGAACACCTGCTACAGAGCGCTCAGGACCTCAGACTGGAATGAAGGTTCACCTTCCAAAAGGACAACGACCCTAAGCTTGAGAGGATCTGCAGAGAAGAATGTGAGAAACTCCCCAAATACAGTTGTGCCACGCTTGTAGCGTCATACCCAAGAAGACTCAAGGCTGTAATTGCTGCCAAAGGTGCTTCAACAAAGTACTGAGTAAAGCGTTTGAATACTTATGTAAATGTGATATTTCAGTTTTTTTAAATTGAGAAATTAGCAAACATTTCTAAAAACCTGTTTGTGCTTTGTCATTATGTGTTATTGTGCGTGGATTTATGACGAAAAACAAATATTTAATACATTTTAGAATAAGGCAGTAACGTAACAAAATGTGGAAAAGGTCAAAGGGTCTGAATACCTTCCGAAGGGACTGTATCTCATACATATAGGACAGACATTTCAAAACAAAATCTGCATTTTTTGCCATTTATTAATGTGTTATTCAATGCGGTTCTATGGGTTAGAGTAGCAAAGGCCAAATTAAATATTTTATCAAATACATTTTTGGGGTTGTTTTACGATCCAACATCTGTACCTCCTTTTATTATCAAACGTAGTTGGCCAGTTGGTAGGTGGAGGACATAGTGGATGTTCATTGCTACACAGGTTGAACCTGTCTAAATGGGCATATCAATGCAAAGATTAAAGAGCCTAGGATGCAACAATTACTCTAGTAGGTTTACTTCTTTCATTCTATTCCTAAACAAAATGTGGATGAATGAAGTCATAATGATTGGCTGAGAAACGTAAGTTCTGCTAGGTCTGTTTTTTACCTGCTTGTAATAATTTCCTCAAATTAACCTACATGAAACTAAGAGGGGGATGGGTAGAGGCAGAAACAGTAGACTGGCCTCTGCTGCTTCGTGAGGAAGTAGTTACAGGCCCAGCTCTGAGGGGGGCGCTAAAACACAAGGAAGACGGTTGCTTTGTCGCTTATCCTGGAAACCCAGGTACTGATTACAGGTTTTGATTGAATATAATCATTCTCTTGGAGCCTCCGGTCTGGTAGTGACCTCAAAACAGCTCTGCCTCCGACATACACACAGATACTCGCACGCACACACACACACACACACACACACACACACACACACACACACACACACACACACACACACACACATGTCCCATGAGAATGCTGAGTAAGGGCAGTGTGGTGGTGAGGTGCAGTACAGAACTCATCTTCGGTTCCTATTTTCCCCTGGTGTTCATTTGAATAACATGTGGTAAATACCATCTCTAATGCCAGTACCCAGACAGTTGGCTTGTCATGCTCATTCAAATTGGCCTGTAGAATGTACTGTAGGTAGGATTCTAGCTCGCTGTAGCTATCTTCTTACATAGAACACAGGGACTGAAGACTTCTCATTAAATATGTCATTCTATTTATGTCATTGCTGATGGTTAAAGTGAGCCAGAGGACACAACATTATTTCCATAATCATCATACTAATATAATATAGAACATAATATATAATTTAATATTATATAGGCTAATAATAATAATTTCATAATGACTGCACCTGTCACAATTTGACTCTGTTTATGGTGTCATCTTAAGTGGGATCTCTTTGGCCCGATGCTGACAACTGTAGAAGCAACTGTTGTTGAATGGGGTTAAGGTCTGAGGTTAACACAGGATTAGGAAATCTTATACGTTTTGTTCTATGAGATAACATGAGTCAGTTAACACGACCTTTATGAATTATGAATCCTTAATGATATTTTCTTTATGTGCTTTTTTTCATTACATGAAGCTTTCAATTTTCCAAAAGTGATGTTAGCTGATGAAGATGATCTCACAGAACAAAACGTATGAGATCTCCTAGGCCTGTGTTTACCATGGACCTTATTTTCTGTGTTTTTCCTGTCACGTTCGTTGGAATAATGGTCGGACCAAGGCGCAGCGTATGTTGAGTTCCACATAATTTTAATAGAAAGTGAAACTAAGCAAAGACAAAAACAAATAAACAATAAACTAACAACGAACCGTGACTACAGAGATGCTAACTCAAAACAATATCCCATCACCCACAGGTGGGAAAAATGCTACTTAAACCTCTTGGTGCACCGATCCCTTTAGCGGGATCATTTTCGTAAACAACCGCTGAATTGCAGAGCGACAAATTTTTTAAAAATACTAAAAATATACTGAAATAAACACAGCTTAGTTTGTTAATCCACCTATCATGTCAGATTTTGAAAATATGCTTTACAGCGAAAGCAACCCAAGCGTTTGTGAGTTTATTGATCACTAGAGAAAACAGTAAGAACACCTAGCAGCCATGTAGATTGGTCACGAAAGCCAGAAAAGCAATAAAATTAATCGCTTACCTTTGATGATCTTCGGATGTTTACACTCACGAGACTGCCAGTTACACAATAAATGTTATTTTTGTTCGATACAAATTATTTTTCTAACTAAAAACCTCCATTTGGTTTGCGCGTTATGTTCAGAAAACCACAGGCTCGTTCCGGTCCTGAAGGGCAGACAAAAATTCCCAAAAGTATCCGTAATGTTCGTAGAAACATGTCAAACATTTTTTATAATCAGTCCTCAGGTTGTTTTTAAGCATGATCCCCAATTAGAGACAACGATAGCCAGCTGCCTCTAATTGGAACTCATACCAAAACACCAACATAGAAAAAAACAAACTAGAACCCCACATAAAAAATATAAACTAGACTAAAACCCCATAGTCACGCCCTGACCTACTCTACCATAGAAAATACAGGCTTTCTATGGTCAGGACGTGACATTTCCCCTCAAAAATGTAATAATAATAATATGAATTTCTCCGTATAGACTTTGGCCAATGGCCGACTTCGTGCCTACAAAAAGAACATTACTATTGCTATGATAATATTATCCTTAGGCTTTCTACAATTTGAGAAATAAAGTATTATTTTTAAATTGATAGTTACACAGAAATGTGGGACAGTTTTGCACTACTACGCATGCCATTGTTAAATAAATATGTTTAACTTCGTGTAACCACAGTTTATTTCTGTTTCTGACAATATTGTAAAGTATTATGTTTGTTTCAAAACTTATTCATCAGCATGGTAAACGTCAATGTGCTTGTTTGATTAACTACTAGCCATATTCTAATAAATCAACTTTATTGTCCTGGGTTGTTACTGTTCATTCTACATGGCCCTAACAAATGAAACATTTTGTAACCACATTTCATTTCTGTTTGTGACAATATTTGTCAAGGCTTAAGCTATTCATCAGCATTGCTGTCAATATTCATCAATGATGTCATAAAACACATACTTTTATGATATAGCCTACATGCAGTACATTGTGTGATTAACTCCCAGCCATATTCTAATAAATCCCCTTTCTTGTCCTGGAATGTTACTGTTTGTTCTACATTGGTGGGCGGCAGGTAGCCTAGTGGTTAGGACATTGGACTAAAAACCAAAAGGTTGCAAACTCAAATCCCCAAGCTGACAAGGTAAAAATCTGTCGTTCTGCCCCTCAACAAGAATATGTTCTTAACTGACTTGCCTAGTCAAATAAAGGTTAAAAAATGGCCCTTTCTATATGTTAACAACCATAGCCCTATAAACTATAAAAACCTATTCATCCTCTCACGCAGACCAACCCGAACACAGACCAACCCAGACAGCAAGTGCAGGACAACATGTGTGGTCCAACCAAGAGCAACACGCCCGGGCCATCTGAACTGGCCTTGTGCAGGGGGCTTAACTGAACTTAAAACTTTTTCTTATCTTTTTCACTACAAAATAAACTGTTTTTATATGTAGTCACTATGGTGCTGGAGATAATGAATTTGAGGTAAAAAAAAATTTGTCCCTTTAAACTTACCTCTGTGCCATGAAATTATTTGCCTCAGTTCTGCAGTCAGAGGAATGGAGGAGAGAGAGAAAGAGGCAAGGTTTGTTGCAGGTCTTATAGCGCAATATTCTCCTCCCACCTCACCTCAACAGTACAGTACTCCCCCTCTCACCAAGTCAGCTGATTTCAGAGGAGGTCATTTTTCAGCAAAGGGTACCATGTAGGTGGCAAATTCCATAACCCCCCCCCCCCCCCGGAAGATACAAATATATAATTTTAAATTGTCATATATTGTGGTAGATATTTGATGTCACGTAGCTATTTTGCATCCACTGGTTCTAGGGCCGTTGTGAATTTCAGCATTTTAGAAAAAGGCTCAGTGTCGTTATCCTCAAAAGGGTTTCAGAATTGAAAACAAGGGATCCAATAATTTGTATTGTTAAACAAAGTAAGATCATTTGTTCACAATCTTTTTTACCATACAATATACTGTAGCTCAGTACTTGTATTATTTATTTTATATAGTAGTTTTTGTTCATCTTTATCAAGGGTTCCAATCATTTTTGACACAGCTGTATCTCAACCACAACTGAAAAAAAAAAAATTCTGTATTACTATAAACTGTTGGTCTAACAGCTCTAACAGTAACTCTAATAGAATGTTAAATGTGCAACCAGAGGGTGAAAAAACTCTAGACCACCTTTACTCCACACACACCTTTACTCCACACACAAAGACGCATACAAAGCTCCTCCTCACCCGCCATTTGGTAATTCTGACCATAATTCTATCCTCCTGATTCCTGCTTACAAACTAAAATTAAAGCAGGAAGCACCAGTGACTCGGCCAATAAAAAAGTGGTCAGATGAAGCAGATACAAATCAACAGGACTGTTTTCCTAGCACAGACTGGAATATGTTCCGTAGTCTTCGGATTCTTCCGGCATTGAGGAGAACACTACATCAGTCATTGGCTTCATCAATAAGTGCATCGATGACATCGTCCCCACAGTGACCGTACATACATTCCCCAACCAGAAGCCATGGATTACAGGCAACATCCGGACTGAGCTAAAGGCTAGAGCTGTCGCTTTCAAGGAGCAGGACTCTAATCCGGAAGCTTATAAGAAATCCCGCTCGTTGGATGTGGCAGGGCTTGCAAACCATTACAGACTAGAAAGGGAAGCACAGCCGAGAGCTGTGGGGTTTTAGGATGGGTTTATGTATAGCACTTTGTGACATCTGCTGATGTAAAAAAGGCTTTATAAATAAATACATTTGATTGATTGACCGAAAGACAAACTCTGTCTACCCGATGTACCATGATCTGGATCGAAAGGGACGAAAGCGTGTTCCAGTTCCCATTGGGAACGAGATCAGAATGACTGCTAAGGCTTGATCCATAAATCATGTTTTTATTTTTACCCCCTTTTTCTCCCAAATTACATTATTGTCTCAGTGCTGCAACTCCTCAACGGGCTCGGGAGAGGCGAAGGTGGAGTCATGCGTCCTCCAAAACATGACCCGCCAAACCGCGCTTCTTAACCTGATAGCTAGCCGCACCAATGTGTCGGAGGAAACATTGTTCAACTGATGACTGAAGTCAACCTGTATTCGTATTCGGAAAATTCTCCATATCCGTTACGATACTCTTTTTGGCAGAGTACTCACCACAAACCTACTCACCAGAAATGTCACCCATCGATTATGTTTGGGATGCTCTGGATCGATGTGTATGACAGCGTGTTTCAGTTCCCGCCAATATCCAGCAACTTTGCACAGCCATTGAAGAGGAGTGGGAAAACATTGCAAAGGCCACAATCAACAGCCTGATCAACTATGCGAAGGCGTTGTGTTGCGCTGCATGAGGCAAGTGGTGGTCACATCAGATAATGACTGGTTTTCTAATCCATGGCCCTACCTTTTTTTCCCAGTCATATGAAATCCATAGATTAGGGCCTAATTAATTCATTTCAATTGACTGATTTCCTTATATGAACTGTAACTCTGTAAAATCTTAGAAATTGTTGCACGTTGCGTAACATTTTTGTTCAGTATACTACATACATACATACATTTGAAAACCACTGCAGAAGATTTTGTCATCTTCCCAATTAAGTATCCTAGTTTAGTTTTTTGGCTACTTGAAGTGAATTAGGGCCTATCAGTCGCAGCCCACCTCTTCCAATGAATTGTGGAAAAGTGTGCATCAAATTCTACTAGATTAAGAGACAAAATGTGTGTAATTTTCGGACTTTCTGCAGATAGTAAAACCATAAGATGCCTCAGTTGCTGCGGTCGCACCCAAACGGATCTTAGCTATATGCCCAGTCTTGTGAAGTCACACAAAGACAAGTTTGTATCAGGTTAGAAAAAAACACTAGCATATAACAAGAGACAATTCTCTGAGTAGTATAACACCGGATAGCATGACTAATTTTGTAATTTTACCGACAGAACTCAGTCGATGACTATATTGCTGTTAGATCTAAAATATACTCATCACTTATCAACCTGGCCAGTCAGCAACAGACTTGTATTACCTATAAGTGAGACTGAAGGGTTTAGATTCAGCTTGCTTTTTCTTTTGATTTATTGTATTGGGACCATGGTCATGGAGTACTTTCTGACAAAAGGGACCATGGGAGTACATGGGAGCCAAAGCCAATCCAGTTCTAGACAGCTCAGCATGGGAAGACAATACATGCTCTATTTTTCAACCTGGTGCTTTCACTCTGAGGCCACTCCCTTTATTTAGTCAGCTGATTTCACAGAATACACCTGCATTCTCTCCACACTACCAGTATATACCTGAACTTTTCTCTGAAATCAGCTGACTTTTTTGAGAAGAGGTGAGCAGACTGCAGCATTACGGCGCATGTCCCCCCTTAGAGCACACGTTTATCCTTGGAATGACTGTTGAAAAGGTTCACCCTTAGAAAACTAAAGAATGTAAACAATGTCAGTGAAGTGGCGTAGACTGTGGAACCCAGAACCAGATATTGCTTGTGACAACTAGCTCTTCTTGTCACAAGATATTCAATGGACCTTGCATTATGTACATTGTGAACAATGATAATGTTGATAGAACAATACTATTTTGTTAGGGGATTTACACAAAGTAGATGTAACTTCAATGTCTGGGGCATATTTCAGGAATATTTCACATTTCATTATATGGGTTATTGTTAGCAAACACATTTGGCACTTGGTATCACTCAGGAGAGAGTATTTCACATGAACAATTTGCCATTTGCTACTGCACAGGCATTTTTAAAAATGGAAGGAGAATGACCCTAGAGGGTTGGGCTGTTTTACTTTATGCATGCAACACCCATTTGGCAGGGCTGTATCTTTAGAGAAGTCCTCTGCCAGGGGAAGACCAATAACATATTTCCTTGGGCATTGTTTTATGTCTGGATGGTATTGTTTTATGTCTGAATGGTATTGTTTTATGTCTGGGTGGTATTGTTTTATGTCTGGATGGCATTGTTTTATGTCTGGATGGTATTGTTTTGCCAAATGCATGCCCCCCGCAGCTACTCGCCCAAGCCTCTCCAGGTTCACCTTTACCCAAATCCAGATAGCAGATGTTCTGAAAGAGCTGCAAAACCTGGACCCGTACAAATCAGCTGGGCTTGACAATCTGGACCCTCTATTTCTGAAACTATCCGCCGCCATTGTCGCAACCCCTATTACCAGCCTGTTCAACCTCTCTTTCATATCGGCAACACCCACCCGTAACACGCGCTCCAGCAGGTGTATCTCACTGATCATCCCTAAAGCCAACATCTCATTTGGCCGCCTTTCGTTCCAGTTCTCTGCTGCCTGTGACTGGAACGAATTGCAAAAATCGCTGAAGTTGGAGACTTTTATCTCCCTCACCAACTTCAAACATCTGCTATCTGAGCAGCTAACCGATCGCTGCCGCTGTACATAGTCTATCGGTAAATAGCCCACCCATTTTTACCTACCTCATCCCCATACTGTTTTTATTTATTTTATTTTCTGCTCTTTTGCACTCCAATATCTCTACCTGTACATGACCATCTGATCATTTATCACTCCAGTGTTAATCTGCAAAATTGTAATTATTCGCCTACCTCCTCATGCCTTTTGCACACAATGTATATAGACTCTCCTTTTTTCTACTGTATTATTGACTTGTTAATTGTTTACTCCATGTGTAACTCTGTGTTGTCTGTTCACACTGCTATGCTTTATCTTGGCCAGGTCGCAGTTGCAAATGAGAACTTGTTCTCAACTAGCCTACCTGGTTAAATAAAGGTGAAATTAAAAAATAAAATTATGTCTGGATGGTATTGTTTTATGTCTGGATGGTATTGTTTTATGTCTGGATGGTATTGTTTTATGGCTGGATGGTATTGTTTTATGGCTGGATGGTATTGTTTTATGGCTGGATGGCGCCACCAAATCTGACTCTCATGTCCTTACATGCACAGATATCAGCCACAGCCCATGGTCTCAACCAATCAGCAAATACCCACTCTCTCCAGACATTGTACATGAATCATCTGATTTGCCAAGGACTGACTATAAGCTACTAGTTTATTGGCGAGCTGGACTAGGACCATACTATAAAAAATACCCTGTCCCAATTGGCAGTTTGTTCCAGTGTAGATCACCGGTCAATTTCTGAATATACATTGCCTTCAGAAAGTATTCATACCCCTAGACTTATTCCACATGATGTTGTTTTACAGACTGAATAGAAAATGGATTCAATAGATTTTTTCCCCACCCATCTACACACAATACCCCACAAAGACATGGCGAAAACATATTTTTTGAAATGTTTGCACATTTATTGAAAAGTCTAATTTACACAAGTATTCATTTACATAAGTATTAACACCCCTGAGTCATTACTTTGTATAAGCAGCTTTGGCAGCAATTATAGCTGAGTCTTTCTGGGTAAGTCTCTAAGAGGTTTGCACACCTGGATTGTACAATATTTGCAAATTATTATTTTAAAAATTATTCAAGATCTGTCAAGTTGCTTGTTGTTCATTGCTAGACAGCCATTTTCAAGTCTTGCCATAGTGTCACGCCCTGGTCTAAGTATTTTGTGTTTTCTTCATGTATTGGGTCAGGCCAGGGTGTGGCATAGAGTTTTTGTATTGTGGTGTGTTTTGTCTTGCGATTTTGGTGTGTATGTATAGTGGGATTGTAGCTTAGTGGGGTGTTCTAGGAGAGTCTATGGCTGTCTGAAGTGGTTCTCAATCAGAGGCAGGTGTTTACCGTTGTCTCTGATTGGGAACCATATTTAGGCAGCCATATTCTTTGGTTGTATTGTGGGTGATTGTCCTTAGTGTCTTGATGTCCTGAGTCTGTGTTAGTTTGCACCAGTTTAGGCTGTTTCGGTTTTCATTACGTTTATTGTTTTGTTGAGTTTATATTTTGATTCGTGTTACGTTGTTTTATTAAACATGGATCGAAATCTACACGCTGCAGTTTGGTCCGACTCTCCTTCTCCATTAGAAAACCGTTACACATAGATTTTATAGATGATTTAAGTCAAACTGTAACTAGGCCACTCAAGGACAATCAATGGTGTCTTGGTAAGCAACTCCAATGTATATTTGGCCTTGTGTTTTAGGTTATTGTCCTGCTCAAAGCTGAATTTGTCTCCCAGTTTCTGATGAAAATATTGATTTTTGCCTGTGCCTAGCTCTATTCCATGTATTTTTACCCTGGTGACAAGCATGCCCATAACATGATGAAACAACAACCATGCTTAAAAATATTGAGAGCGGTACTCAGTGATGTGTTGTGTTGGATTTGCCCCAAACATAATGTTTTGTATTCAAGATATAAAGTTATGGTAGGCCACATTTGTTGCAGTTTTACTTTAGTGGCTTATTGCAAACAGGACACATGTTTTGGAATATATTTATTCTGTTTAAGCTTTTATTTTTTAACTCTGTCATTTAGGTTAGTATTGTGTAGTAACTATAATGTAGTTGATCCATCCTCAGTTTCCTCCTATCACAGCCATGAAACTCTGTAACTGATTTAAAGTCACCCTTGGCCTCATGGTGAAATTCCTGTGCGGTTTGGTTCCATTATGGCAACTGAGTTAGGAAGGACGACTGTATCTTTGTAGTGACTGGGTGTATTGATACACCATCCAAAGTGTAATTACTAACTTCATCATGCTCAATGGGATATTCAATGATACTTTTTTACCCATCTACCAATAGGGGCCTTTCTTTGTGAGGCATTGGAAAACCTCCCTGGTCTTTGTGGTTGAATCTGTTGTTTGAATGTCACTGCCCGACTGAGGGGCCCTACAGATAATTGTATGAACTGGGTACAGAGATGAGGTAGTCATTCAAAAATAATTTTAAGCACTTTTGTGAGTCCATGCAACTTTTTACTCCTGAACTTATTTAGCCTTGCCATGACAAAGGGGTTGAATACTTATTGGCTCAAGACATTTCAGATTTTCATTTTTTATTCTTTTATTCTTTTTAATCTAAAAACATACATCTACTTTTACATTTTGGGGTATTGTGTGTCGGCAATTGACACACAATCTCAATTCAATCCATTTTAATTTCAGGCTGTAACACAACATGTGGAAAAAGTCAGGGTGTGTGAATACTTTCTGAAGGTGCACTGTATGTTCATTGAATACCTGGGTGAAAGTGAGTTGTTGCTATCGTTGTTTGTATTGTTGTTATTGGGTTATCTATTTTATATGTTCAGGTAATATGTTTACATGAACATTTATATAGTCTGTTCTTCATTCACTCATAATTTATTAATTACTTTCTATACATTAAACTTGCTTTTTTGGGGCGGCAGGTAGCCTAGTTGATAACGCATTGGGCCAGTAACCGAAATGTTGCTAGATCAAATCCCCGAGCTGACAAGGTAAAAATCTGTCATTCTGCCCCTGAACAAGGCAGTTAACCCACTGTTCCTAAGCCATCATTGACAATTTCAGTGAACAACATAAGAGGGCAACAGTACTTGTGCAAAGTTTCAGAATGATAACTTCCAAAATGAGTGTGCTAAATGATATTTATCATGAAATCACCCAGGTGTCCCACACAAGTAGCCCAATGTACCCAAGTGGCCAAGTTGGTGACGGTATACAAATAACTATATACAAAATACCAAAATGGTATTCTAACACACACCTCCAAACAATGGAGAAAAAAAATATGGGGAAAAAAATAAGAAAAAAATATATACAGTACATTTACAAAATAACATGGGTAACTATTTACACACTTTCAATATTTGGAAGACCCACAGTCCTCAAATGTACTTGTACAGCCTAAAACCCCAAACAGCAAGCAATGCAGGTGTAGAAGCACGGTGGCTAGGAAAAAATCCCTAGAAAGGCCAAAACCTAGGAAGAAACCTAGAGAGGAACCAGTCTATGAGGGGTGGCCAGTCCTCTTCTGGCTGTGCCGGGTGGAGATTATAACAGAACATGGCCGAGATTTTCAAACGTTCATAGATGACCAGCAGGGTCAAATAATAATAATCACAGTAGTTGTAGAGGATGCAACAGGACAGCACCTCAAGAGTAAATATGAACAGTTTAGGGTTCCATAGCCGCAGGCAGAAGAGTTGAAACTGGAACAGCAGCAAGGCCAGGTGGACTGGGGACAGCAAGGAGTCATCATGCCAGGTAGTCCTGACGCATGGTCCTAGGGCTCAGGTCCTCCTCCGAGAGAGAGAGAATTAGAGAGAGACATTTACATTTACATTTAAGTCATTTAGCAGACGCTAAATGAGAGCATAGTTAAATTCACACAGGACACCGGATAAGACAGAAGAAGTACTCCAGATATAATAAACTGGCCCTAGCCCCTGACACATAAACTACTGCAGCATAAATACTGGAGGCTGAGACAGGAGGGGTCAGGAGACAGGAGGGGTCAGGAGACACTGTGGCCCCATCCGATGAGAGCCCCGGACAGGGCCAAACAGAAAGGATATAACCCCACCCACTTTGCCAAAGCCCTACACAATATTTTGCTGCTGATGCCAGGTGCCATAGCAGTCTCTTTCTGCTGTAAAGCAGAGGGTGATGGGGGAATACATTTTGCAAAGAACACAGCGAAGCCTCCATGCTGTGCCCTTTTGGCCCATAGGCAGATCCATTTCTGCAGAAATAGATGAACACCACTTGTGGCGGGAGCTGGATGAACCAGCTTCAGTGGGGGATGGAAACCTTGGCCCTGGGGGCTGCCATTCGGAGTTAGTGTCACTGTGAAAGAAAATGTTCAGTTAGAATAGTTTCACATATGAGCCCTGTATCAACAGGTATAATAAACACATATATATATATATATATATATAGAGTACAGGGAACATAAGGTTGAATATATTATTATGACCTGCTAGATCTACTGTCTCTTTTATATTATGACATTTCAGCTAGATCTACTGTCTCTATTATATTATGACAGACCAGCTAGATCTACTGTCTTTATTATATTACAACAGACCAGCTGTATCTACTGTCTCCATTTCACTTTGGCCATTGTTGTGGGCCTGCCCTCCCCTCAACAGCCTCAAACAGGCTATTTCATTTGGGGGTGGGGTGGGGCGGCAGACACACGCATCTCACATTTCATGACATTAAATGTTTATATATTGCTTCTAAAATGTAAAGAAATCACAAATAATATTTTATATTATTAATTTCAAACAAGGGCATTAGCATGATAAGAACTTACCAGTCCAAAACGATGTCCTCTCCCGTTCAAAAAATATTCCTCCACAATCGCTAAATGAATCGTCCTACAACAATCTCTGTCTCACTTTCCCAATCAATTTATTCTAAAATTGTGTGTACATCTGTATATCTAGACTTAGATTTAGCTTTCCCTGACTTAGTCGCCATAAAGATTGATATACAAACAGCTGAATCTGTGCTTTTACCAAACAATTCAGTGCGTAATATGTTTTTCTCCTTCCAGTATGAAACTTCAATAGCGAATGACTCTCTTTACGCTGGAGCTTACGACATGGGTTGGTCTTGCAACACATAAACATGACCTATTGCCATTTACCTCAGCTTATTGGCTATCTACCCAGCTAGATTTCAAGACGATCAGTGGTCATTGGGTTAAAAGACAGTCAATCAACGAAACAGCGGGCAAATCATTGGTGCACAATGATGTCATGACTTGTTGTGTTCAAATCAGTTTCTTTCAGTCAATACGTCCCGCGAAATGGCCCATCACATTTGATTGTGTTACAAACAAACCAGTTGATTGCAGTGAAACCAAATATGACTGGAAAAGTCACGTTCTGTGTGGGTTATTTACCTGGAATGAGACGGAATTCAATACACAAGCAGTTCACAAAATGTTTTGTGTTAGGCTATAAAAACGGATTTTATCAAACAAAATATCGTTCATTGTGTAACAATGAGCATTGGAATTGCAAACAGATGAAGATCATCAAAGGTAAACAATTTATTTTAATGCCGTTTGTGATTATGTTAAGCCTGTGCTAGTTGAAATAGTTGATTTTTATGGGGTTCTATGCTCAGATAATCGCATCGTATTCTTTCGCAGTAAATCCTTTTTTAAATCTGACAATGCAGTTGGATTAGCAAGGTTTTAGGCTTTCAATACATGTGAGTCACTTGTATTTTCATTCATGTTTAATATGACTATTTATGTAGCGATCCCCGTATGTTGTGGAATTTCAGCCCGTGCTCAGAGAGGTTAACAAACTATAGTCTATTTTGTGCAGGACACTACATTTTTCCAACAATTGTTTACAGACAGATTATTTCACTTATAATTCACTGTATCACAATTCCAGTGGGTCAGAAGTTTACATACACTAAGTTGACTGTGCCTTTAAACAGCTTGGAAAATTACAGAAAATTATGTCATGGCTTTAGAAGCTTCACTTGAGTCAATTGGAACATAATGATGGTCATTATTGCCAAACAGTTCTCTTTTTGTTTCATCAGACCAGAGGACGTTTCTCCAAAAAGTACGATCTTTGTCCCCATGTGCAGTTGCAAACCGTAGTCTTGCATTTTTATGGTGGTTTTGGAGCAGTGGCTTCTTCCTTGCTGAGCGGCCTTTCAGGTAATGTCGATATAGGACTCGTTTTAGTGTGGATATAGATACTTTTGTACCTGTTTCTTCCAGCATCTTCACAAGGTCCTTTGCTGTTGCTCTGGGATTTATTTGCACTTTTCGCACCAAAGTACATTCATCTCTAGGAGACAGAACGTCTCCTTCCTGAGCGGTATGACAGCTGCGTGTTTATACTTGCATACTATTGTTTGTGCAGATGAACGTGGTACTTTCAGGCATTTGCAAATTGCTCCCAAGGATGAACCAGACTTATGGTAAAAAAAAATTCTGAGGTCTTGGCTTATTTCTTTTAATTTTTCCATGATGTCAAGCAAAGAGGCACTGAGTTTGAAGGAAGGTGTCACGCCCTGACCTTAGAGATCCTTTTTATGTCTCTATTTTGGTTTGGTCAGGGCGTGAGTTGGGGTGGGAATTCTATATTTTGTGTTCTATGTTTTCTTTTTCTGTTTGTTTGGCCGGGTGTGGTTCTCAATCAGAGGCAGCTGTCTATCGTTGTCTCTGATTGAGAACCATACTTACGTAGCCTTTTCCCACCTGTGTTTTGTGGGTAGTTGTTTTCTGTATTGTTAGTTACCAGACAGAACTGTTCGTTTGCCGCTTTGTTATTTTGTGTTCTGATTTTAATAAATATCATGAACACGTCTCACGCTGCACCTTGGTCCAGTCATTCACAGGAAGAGGATCGTTACAGTAGGCCTGGAAATACATCCACAGGTACACCTCCAATTGACTCAAATTATGTAAATTAGCCTATCAGAAGCTTCTAAAGCCATGACATCATTTTATGGAATTTTCTAAGTTGTTTAAAGGCACAGTCAACTTAGTGTATGTAAACTCCTGACTAACTGGAATTGTGATACAGTGAATTATAAGTGAAATAGTCTGTCTGTAAACATTTGTTGGAAAAATTACTTGTGTCATGCACAAAGTAGATTGTTAACAAGAAAAAAAAAACGAGTTTTAAGGACTCTAACCTAAGTGTACGTAAACCTCCGACTTCAACTGTATATACTGTTTTTATACTATTCTACTGTATCTCAGTCCGTTCCGCTTTGACATTGCTTGTCCATATGTATATAGTCTTTTTTTATGGCTGCAGGGGCAGTATTGAGTAGCTTGGATGAAAGGTGGACAGAGGTGCCCAGAGTAAACGGCCTTCTCCTCAGTCATAGTTGGTAATATATGCATGTTATTATTCGTATTGGATAGAAAACACTCTGAAGTTTCTAAAACTGTTTGAATTATGTATGTGAGTGTAACATAACTCATATGACAGGCAAAACCCTGAGAAGAAATCCAAGCAGGAAGTGAGAAATCTGAGGTTGGTCGATATTCAACTCATCGCCTATTGAAAACACAGTAGGATATGGATCTGTTTGCACTTCCTACAACTTCCACTGGATGTCAACAGTCTATAGAACCTTGAATGAAGCTTTTACTGTGATGTGGAGCCGGATGGGAGCTGTTTAAGTCAGTGGTCTGGCAGAGAGCCAGGTCCTGGTCACGCACATTCCACATGATATCGACTTGCGTTCCATTACTTCTATAGACACAAAGGAATTCTCCGGTTGGAACGTTATTGAATATTTATGATAACAACATCCTAAAGATTAATATAATATAATATGTAAGATAACTTTTCGTCTGACATTCGCCTGGACCTGCATGAGCGTTTGGATATGTGTACTAAACGTGCTAACATAAGTAGCTACTTGGACATAAATAATGGACATTATCGAACAAAACAACAATTTATTGTGGAACTAGGATTCCTGGGAGTGCATTCTGATCAAGATCATCAAAGGTAAGGGAATATTTATAATGTAATTTCGTATTTCTGTTGACTCCAACATGGTGGAGAAATTTTGTTTCTATCTGAGCGCCGTCTCAGATTATTGCATGGTTAGCTTTTTCCGTAAAGTTTAAAAAAAATCTGACACAGCGGTTGCATTAACCTCTTCAACCTATGGGGGCACTATGTCATTATTGGATAAAAAAAATGTGCCCGTTTTAAGCGCAATATTTTGTCACAAAAAGATGCTCGACTATGCATATAATTGGCAGCTTTGGAAAGAAAATACTCTGACGTTTTCAAAACTGCAAAGATATTATCTGTGAGTGCCCCAGTACTGATGCTACAGGCGAAACCAAGATGAAACATCAAAAAGGAAATGAGCTGAATTTTTGAAGCTCTGTTTTACTATTGTCTCCTTATATGGCTGTGAATGTGCTGTGAACGAGCTTATGCTCTCTGCCGTTCGTCCAAGATGTCTGCAGCATTGTGACGTATTTGTAGGCATATCATTGGAAGATTGGCCATAAGAGACTACATTTGCCAGGTGTCCGCCTGGTGTCCTTTGTCTAAATTGGTGCGCAATTCTCAGTAGTACTCATTTTCCCATGGGATACAGAGGGAGAAGCACACTTCCAGGAACGATACATCATTCTAAACATTCTAAACAACGTTTGCCATGTTTCAGTCGATATTATGGAGTTATTTTGGAAAAAGTTCAGCGTTTGTAACTGAATTTTCGTTTTTTTTTGGTAGCCAAACATGACGCAGAAAACGGACCAATTTCTCCTGCACAAATAATCTTTCAGGAAAACTGAACATTTGCTATCTAACTGAGAGTCTCCTCATTGAAAACATCCGAAGTTCTTCAAAGGTAAATGATTTATTGAATGTTTTTGCTGGTTTTTGTGAAAATGTTGCCTGGTGATGCTAACGCTAAATGCTAACGCTAAATGCTAAATGCTAGTTTTGCTATGGTAGAGAAGCATATTTTTGAAAATCTGAGATGACAGTGTTGTTAACAAAAGGCTAAGCATGAGAGCTAGCATATTGATTTCATTTCATTTGCGATTTTCATGAATAGTTGGTAATGGGCTTGAGGCTGTAGTCATGATCCCGGATCCGGGTTGGCTCGACGCAAGAAGTTAAGAACAAGTGTATCTTTAATTCTCTGTAAAACATGTATCTCATCAAAGTTTATGATGAGTATTTCTGTTATTTGATGTGGCTCTAAAAGAAAAAGAAACGCACACCTATTAAGACGAGGTGCTGGCTAGCGGAATAGAAACTAGAAAATAAAAGAGAGCCGCACACTCTAGGAGTTCAGATGCAAAAATGTAATACCAACGTTTCGACAGCCAAGCTGTCTTCATCAGGGTATAATCACAAACACTGCAGGATGACTTGTTTATATAGTGTCAAAAGACACAGGTGTCTGTAATCATGGCCAAGAGTGGCCTAAAATCATTGGTTAATAATCAAATATTAAAATGTCATACAAAGAACAGCATACAAACAACAAATGGATAGCATACGATCATAGATTAATTTGACTACACAAGTTTACAAACAATTACAATGGCAAAGTCACAATAATCACAAGAATGGCTTAAGATCAAAGTCTACGTTGAGACCGAAGGGCGCAAGGGTCTTTAAATTAAAGTTCCAGGCAGCCTCTCGTTTTAACAATAAATTATCAAGCTCACCCCCTCTCCTAGGGAGGGT
Organism: Oncorhynchus nerka; assembly: GCF_034236695.1. Classification (NCBI taxonomy): domain Eukaryota; kingdom Metazoa; phylum Chordata; class Actinopteri; order Salmoniformes; family Salmonidae; genus Oncorhynchus; species Oncorhynchus nerka. The sequence goes on from NC_088407.1 coordinate 26,135,162, forward strand.
GACATGTTCGATGCCAATATAACCCAGAGACGAAATAAAGGCTGATGGTAAAGTCTACTTCTGGAGAAACCCTGACAAAAGAGGCCCTGCTCCCCCTCTCTATGACAGACGCAGGAGGGATGCCGCTTACTTCTATCCACCCTTGTCTGATCAACGCTCCACAACCAGCGCCTGGGCGGAGGAGGCCGCAGGCACGCGCATCTACGAGATGTCGCACCCGACGGGGTAAGAAGAAACGACTATCAGAGGCAGAGGAGACCGTTCACAAGGTCCCAGAACCCACGGGACTGAGTGTCTTTAATTTATCAAGCAAGATATTGAGCCCTGCCCATGTCTCTTTGCTTAATAAAGGGTTATCTTTTGTGCCTACAACCCAGTGCAACGATTTTGATGTTAAGGTAGACATGTTTAAGTTTTTTAGAAACATCCGTTTAAGGGAATACTTTAGCTCCCCTAATTCTGACACTTCTATTGAACCAGTAGGTTGCTCTCCTGCACATACTCCGACTCCTTTTAGAAGCAAGAGTTATTTTATACCTCCAGACAATCGCAATCACTCTATCGAGACATATTGCAGACTTGTGGAAAATGATGTTGGACTTCTCCTTAAGAATAAACAGGGATCCAAATCTTTCCATAATTTACCCAAGAATGAAAAACAAGCTTTGCTTGATTTACAATCTGATACGTCAGTCCTTATTCGTCCCGCTGATAAGGGTGGGTTGGTTGTACTCATGGATAGGACAGCTTATGTACATGAGTGTCATAGACAGCTGCTTGACAACACCTTTTACAAGAAACTCAGAAGTGACCCCACTTCCCAATTTCAGAATACTATCTTGACTGTCCTAGATGGGTATTTAAGTTCTGGTCAGATAACCAAAAAAGAACATGCTTTTTTGGCTATTCAACACCCTAAAATTGCCACTTTCTATACTTTGCCGAAATTACACAAGAATGTTACACAACCTCCAGGGCGCCCTATTGTAGCGGGCATTGATGCAGTAACGGCCCCTCTATCTACTTTTGTTGACTTTTTTATTAGACCACTCGCAGAACAGCTCCCCTCCTTTGTAAAGGACACCAGCAGTATGATCTCAGAACAGCTCCCCTCCTTTGTAAAGGACACCAGCAGTATGATCTCAGAACAGCTCCCCTCCTAAAGGACACCAGCAGTATGATCTCAGAACAGCTCCCCTCCTAAAGGACACCAGCAGTATGATCTCAGAACCGCTCCCCTCCTTTGTAAAGGACACCAGCAGTATGATCTCAGAACAGCTCCCCTCCTTTGTAGGGGACACCAGCAGTATGATCTCAGAACAGCTCCCCTCCTTTGTAAAGGACAGCAGCAGTATGATCTCTATCATTGAATCTCTTGATCCTCTCCCTGAGAATACCTTGTTAGTTACTTTTGATGTTGAGTCATTATACACTAATATTCCACATGAGGGCGGTATTGAAGCTATGGAACATTTTCTTCTGCAACGTGACCCTAATGAACTACCTTCCAGTCCATGCAGTATAACATTGGCTGAAATAGTACTCACACACAACTACTTCATGTTTCTAAATGATTTCTTTATTCAGACGAAGGGTACTGCTATGGGATCCCCCATGGCTCCTAACTATGCTAATTTGTATGTGGGTTACATGGAGAAACAGTCTATTTTCAATCCTCTCAAAAATGTTTTCTTGCCTCACATCATTATTTGGAAATGGTATATTGATGATATTTTTCTATGGAGGGGTGATGCAAAACAGCTCCAGGCGTTCCATGCTTTTCTTAACTCCTGTTCTGAGCATCTGAGATTTACTATGCAATCTGATACACGTCAAATCAGTTTTCTTGATCTTCTGATCTTGTGTGAAGATAATGTTCTATACACTGATCTTTACAGGAAGCCTACTGATCGTAACAGTTTGTTGAGGGCTGATAGTTGTCTCCCACTTCCCTTGAAAAATAGTTTGCCCTACAGCCAATTCTGTCGAATCAAAAGAATTTGCAAAAAACTATCCGATTTCGACAGTAATGGCATTCATGCGTTCTAACTACCCGCTATTCAAAGTGCTCTGAACAAATTAAGGGAATTGTTCACAAACATTGGCACATCCTAAAATCCGATGATAGTCTCGGTAATGTGTTTTCGGACCTTCCCCTGGTCGTATTCTCGCGGGGCAGAAATCTCAGAGACCAATTGGTAAACTCTGATTTACCACCCCAAGATATTCCTGAACAACGTCTATTTGCGCCCCTACTGGATGGAAATTACAAATGTAATGGCTGTGCTCAATGCAATGGCACTTTTAAATGTAGATCCTTCAAACACCCACAAACAGGGAAATCGATCCCAATAAAAGGTGTTATTATGTTATTAAGGCAGTTAATTATCTTATAACTTGTCCTTGTGGTAAAAATTATGTAGGTAAAACAAAGCGCGAATTAAAAGTACGTATCTCAGAGCATCATAGCACCATTAGGTGTAAAAACTTTACTTATCCAGTTGCGGCCCACTTCTTGGAGGCAGGCCACTCGATTTCGTCTCTGCGTTATATTGGCATCGAACATGTCACCCTCCCTAGGAGAGGGGGTGACCTTGATCATTTATTGTTAAAACGAGAGGCTGCCTGGATCTTTAATTTAAAGACCCTTGCGCCCTTCGGTCTCAACGTAGACTTTGGTCTTAAGCCATTCTTGTGATTATTGTGACTTGCCATTGTAATTGTTTGTAAACTTGTGTAGTCAAATTAATATATGATCGTATGCTATCCATTTGTTGTTTGTATGCTGTTCTTTGTATGACATTTTAATATTTGATTATTAACCAATTATATTAGGCCACTCTTGGCCATGACTACACACACCTGTGTCTTTTGACACTATATAAACAAGTAATCCCGCAGTGTTTGTGATTATACCCTGATGAAGACAGCTTGGCTGTCGAAATGTTGGTATTACATTTTTGCATCTGAGCTCCTAGAGTGTGCGGCTCTCTTTTATTTTCTAATTTGATGTGGCTCTGCAATTTCTCCGGATATTTTGGAGGCATTTCTGAACATGGCGCCAATGTAAACTGAGGTTTTTGGATATAAATATGAACTTAATCAAACAAAACATATGTATTGTGTAACATGAAGTCCTATGAGTGTCATCTGATGAAGATCATCAAAGGTTAGTGATTCATTTTTTTTGTGTTAAATTTTACCCCTTTTTCTCCCCAATTTTGTGGTATCCAATTGTTTTAGTAGCTACTATCTTGTCTCATCGCTACAACTCCCGTACGGGCTCGGGAGAGATGAAGGTTGAAAGTCATGCGTCCTCCGATACACAACCCAACCAAGCCGTACTGCTTCTTAACACTGGCTTCCTACCTGGAAGCCAGCCGCACCAATGTGTCGGAGGGAACACCGTGCACCTGGCAACCTTGGTTAGCGCGCACTGCGCCCGGCCCGCCACAGGAGTCGCTGGTGCGCGATGAGACAAGGACAACGCTGGGCCAATTGTGCGTCGCCGCATGGACCTCCCGGTCGCGGCCGGTTACGACAGAGCCTGGGCGCGAACCCAGGGTCTCTGGTGGCACAGCTGGCGCTGCAGTACAGCGCCCTTAACCACTATTAACAACAATATTACATTTAAAATGGTATAAGATACATGTATGTTTGAGGAACTTTAACTATGAGATTTCCGTTGTTTGAATTTGGCGCCCTGCACATTCACTGGCTGTTGTCATATCATCCCGTTAACAGGATTGCAGCCATAAGAATTTATTCATTCCTACTTAGATGTATGTGTATTGCGTATATGTTGTGTAATGTGTTAGGTATTACTTGTTAGATATTACTGCACTGTCGGAGCTAGAAGCAGAAGCATTTCTCTACACCTGCAAAAACATCTGCTAATCACGTGTATGTGATCAATAAAATTTGATTTGACTACAAATTGTAATACTAATTCTTTATTGATACTTTCTCTCTACAGGCCTGACTGAAGGATGTTGGTGCTCTAGACTGAAGGCCAGTATTTAAAGAGTTTTACCTATGACTTCAGGATCAACATTTTGGATTATTCTGTTAATGTAGCAAATTAGTCATGACCAATTAGTAAACATAATTTATTCTGCTTCCAGGTTGCTGATGAAAATGGAATGGCTTGGAAATGTAAGTTGTGTGCAAACCACATTTCAGTCTAGAACACATTTACAAAAACACTATTGTCCAAAGTACAGTCATTATTCAAGAGTGAGTCCACTGTCATGTCTCTATGAAGATTCTGTTTGCACATTTCAGTGGCTCAATGTACTTTAAAATCATCTATCGCGATACCACACTGCAGAAGTCAGGAATAGTGCAGGTCAGGAGCATCTTTTAACTGCCCTCTGTGTACATTCAAGCAATCTTTCTTTCAATCCGTACTCTTCAGTCGCCTTAAGGGCCATTTACAGAAGCATGAGATGGTGGCATGCTCATTTAAGAGTTTTGATTACCGCACAAATGTACAGTGCCTTGCGAAAGTATTCGGCCCCCTTGAACTTTGCGACCTTTTGCCACATTTCAGGCTTCAAACATAAAGATATAAAACTGTATTTTTTGTGAAGAATCAACAACAAGTGGGACACAATCATGAAGTGGAACGACATTTACTGGATATTTCAAACTTTTTTAACAAATCAAAAACTGAAAAATTGGACGTGCAAAATTATTCAGCCCCTTTACTTTCAGTGCAGCAAACTCTCTCCAGATGTTCAGTGAGGATCTCTGAATGATCCAATGTTGACCTAAATGACTAATGATGATAAATACAATCCACCTGTGTGTAATCAAGTCCTCATATAAATGCACCTGCACTGTGATAGTCTCAGAGGTCCATTAAAAGTGCAGAGAGCATCATGAAGAACAAGGAACACACCAGGCAGGTCCGAGATACTGTTGTGAAGAAGTTTAAAGCCGGATTTGGATACAAAAAGATTTCCCAAGCTTTAAACATCCCAAGGAGCACTGTGCAAGCGATAATATTGAAATGGAAGGAGTATCAGACCACTGCAAATCTACCAAGACCTGGCCGTCCCTCTAAACTTTCAGCTCATACAAGGAGAAGACTGATCAGAGATGCAGCCAAGAGGCCCATGATCACTCTGGATGAACTGCAGAGATCTACAGCTGAGGTGGGAGACTCTGTCCATAGGACAACAATCAGTCGTATATTGCACAAATCTGGCCTTTATGGAAGAGTGGCAAGAAGAAAGCCATTTCTTAAAGATATCCATAAAAAGTGTTGTTTAAAGTTTGCCACAAGCCACCTGGGAGACACACCAAACATGTGGAAGAAGGTGCTCTGGTCAGATGAAACCAAAATTGAACTTTTTGGCAACAATGCAAAACGTTATGTTTGGCGTAAAAAGCAACACAGCTCATCACCCTGAATACACCATCCCCACTGTCAAACATGGTGGTGGCAGCATCATGGTTTGGGCCTGCTTTTCTTCAGCAGGGACAGGGAAGATGGTTAAAATTGATGGGAAGATGGATGGAGCCAAATACAGGACCATTCTGGAAGAAAACCTGATGGAGTCTGCAAAAGACCTGAGACTGGGACGGAGATTTGTCTTCCAACAAGACAATGATCCAAAACATAAAGCAAAATCTACAATGGAATGGTTCAAAAATAAACATATCCAGGTGTTAGAATGGCCAAGTCAAAGTCCAGACCTGAATCCAATCGAAAATCTGTGGAAAGAACTGAAAACTGCTGTTCACAAATGCTCTCCATCCAACCTCACTGAGCTCGAGCTGTTTTGCAAGGAGGAATGGGAAAAAATGTCAGTCTCTCGATGTGCAAAACTGATAGAGACATACCCCAAGCAACTTACAGCTGTAATCGCAGCAAAAGGTGGCGCTACAAAGTATTAACTTAAGGGGGCTGAATAATTTTGCACGCCCAATTTTTCAGTTTTTGATTTGTTAGAAAAGTTTGAAATATCCAATAAATGTCGTTCCACTTCATGATTGTGTCCCACTTGTTGTTGATTCTTCACAAAAAAATACAGTTTTATATCTTTATGTTTGAAGCCTGAAATGTGGCAAAAGGTCGCAAAGGTCAAGGGGGCCGAATACTTTCGCAAGGCACTGTACACCCATCATTTAATTCACACAAGAGTAGGACACACCAAGTGAGTGTTAGGTCAGATTTTCGTGATGACATTGTGTGTCAGCAAACTGATAACCTCCCTGCCACTAACTCGAATGACTTATGTGAAGAATATCCCAGTCAGAGCACAGAAACAGATGATGGTTCATGATGGCACTGGTGAATTGAGGATTCAGCTGAAACAAAAATGTAGCTTCTTTACTTTAAAAAATGCAGTCTATCCTTCATGTGTCAGATACAGCTACACAATAAATTGTTGACCACTTAAATCAGATATTCTCCTTGTCGCAACCATTAATCAAGGAGGCAATTAATGGACAGTAATATTCTTGCCAGTGCTACTACTGAAGGTGTGCAGATTTCTTACTCCAAAAGGGCAGTTGTTCTTAAGCAAAGTATTATGATTATTTTGAGTTTCCAAATGTATCAACGATAAGTGTTTCTTTATCTTTGTCTCTCTTTCTCTATCTCTCTCTCTCTCTCTACCCCTCACTCTTTGGGTAACCAAGCTGTCATGTTGCTGTTAGTCTGCTAGGGACTTTTTCTCATGTATTAAATGTGTGTATGTAGGTAGCTAGCCAATAAATAATGAGGTAATAATTAATACATTGACTGTTTTGTACATATTGATAGGTAAAGAACTTTAGAGTACATTTTTTAGATTTTTAGATTTAACCTTTAATTATCTAGGCAAGCCAGTTAAGGAACAAATTCTTATTTACAATGGCGGCCTACATCGGCCAAACTCAGACGATACTGGGCCAATTGTGCGCCGCCCTATGGGACTCCGAATCATAGCCGGTTGTGATACAGCCTGGAAACAAACCAGGTTGTCTGTGGTGACGCCTCTAGCACTGAGATACAGTGCCTTAGACCGCTGAATCAATTCGGGAGATGGTCACTCTTTAAACAACTTCTTCCTGGGTGCCCCAGATCCTAATGAGTTAATTGTTACATGATTAATTTAATTGAGTAACAATTCAACATAGTTAGTTGATGCAATAAATAACAGTCATCAGATGAATGAAAGTCACATCACGACAACAGCTTGCCGTGCTGTGTAAAGTGATAGATCTCCAAAAGTATGGTAACTCGGCTCAACTTGTACCATTATTACATGACATGTTCCATTCCCCATGGATTGGGGGGGGGGGGGATCTAGAGTCTTTCAGAGCAGTGTGTTTGTAGATTCTGTATGGCCACCAACAAACAGTTCCAGTATTGTGCCTGTTGAGCTGTCTCTTTACATTAAAGAAATTATTCACCTTAAGTACTTCACTTTTGATTATTTAAACAGGGACATAGCACCATTCCAATATCAGCACACAGACAAGTTGATAGACCATAGTCCATCCCCAAGACATTCACCTCTAAAGAGGCCATAGGGGGGAATGGACAGATGGACTTGAAGGAAGTGGTAGAATTGGCATTGTGTCCAGCGTTTACAGATGAGACCATTGAGAATTTGCAGTGTAAAATTAGTGACCACAGACAGATTCTTAAAGAGATCTTCCCTGAGTATAGACTTCGCCCTAAACATCCCTATGTTGAGCACTATCCCAACCTTATTAAGTGTTTTGGGCCCTTTGGTTTGAGGGCAAACATTGTTTCTTCAAAAGGGTTGTACACAACACACAGAACTTTAAGAATATTTTTAAGACACTGTCAACCAAACACCAATACATGATGGCGTATCATCTCAGTGCTCCATCCTTTTTCACAACATAGACACAAGCATCTAATGTTAACTCTATCCTAGTTTCAACATTACCAGAAGTAGCTAAAGTATACATTGGGGGACAGACGACTAGCATCACAATCTACACTACATTGAAGGTCACAGTTGATGGCAAAGACTATGCTCCTGGCATGTTTGTGTCAGTGGGAGTTAGTTGTAAACATATATTGTTAATAACAATGTTTATTTTCTCTGCAGTCACATGGAGTTATGGTATGTAGAACATCTTCGTTCCTACGAGCTATCATCTACACAAGTTAGCCTGTCTGTCCAATTACGATCTGAGCTCAACGACAGTAACCTTTTATGCATACAATATTGATGGCCAGCTGCTGTTGACCCCCAAGTGTAACGTTCTTTGTCGGGCGAAAGAGAGCTGCCAGAGTCTCCCGTCTGTCCTGAGCTGCCAGAGTCTCCCGTCTGTCCTGAGCTGCCAGAGTCTCCCGTCTGTCCTGAGCTGCCAGAGTCTCCCGTCTGTCCTGAGCTGCCAGAGTCTCCCGTCTGTCCTGAGCTGCCAGAGTCTCCCGTCTGTCCTGAGCTGCCAGAGTCTCCCGTCTGTCCTGAGCTGCCAGAGTCTCCCGTCTGTCCTGAGCTGCCAGAGTCTCCCGTCTGTCCTGAGCTGCCCTTCGGTCCAGAGCTGCCCCTCAGTCCAGAGGCACTCCTCAGTCCAGTGGGGCCTTTGATTAGGGTCCTCGGTCCAAGATCGGAGGCGAGGGTCGCCGCTCTAAAGAGGACAATGAAGAGGGCAATGACTATGGTGGAGTGGGGTCCACGTCCCACGCCAGAGCCGCCACCGCGGACAGATGCCCACCCAGACCCTCCCCTATAGGTTTAGGTTTTGCAGCCGGAGTCCGCACCTTAGGGGGGGGGGGACTGTCACACTCTGACCATAGTTTGCGTTGTTTGTTTCTATGTTTTGTTTGGTCAGGACATTCTATGATGTATGTCTAGTTTGTCTGTTTCGATGTGTTTGGCCTGATATGGTTCTCAATCAGAGGCAGGTTTTAGTCGTTGTCTCTGATTGGGAACCATATTTAGGTAGCCTGTTTTGTATTGTGGGTTGTGGGTGATTGCTCCTGTTTCCAGTGTTCCTGTGTTTGTGTTCACGTTACGGGACTGTTTTCGTCTTCGTTCATTTTGTCGGTTTATTGTTAAAGTATTCTATTAAAATGGATAATCATCACGCTGCATTTTGGTCCTCCTCTCTTTCGCCCGACGAAGAACGTTACACCAAGAGGTTATTTCGAGTGAGACAGAGTTGAATATTTTATGTAGAGTCATTATTTGTGTAATGAAGCCATTATGTACCTAGTGTCACAATTTGTATTGTTTTGACATTCCAAGTGTAACCCCCCATTTCGTATTCTTCCTCTGCAATGGCAGCTCCTCAAGCCATTATACTTTGCCTTGTTGATGCTGACCATACAAGGAAGATAAACCTCAGCTCCCTTCATCTGTTGATGATTTGATAAACATTTTGAAGGCTAAGTTTGAGTTTGATGACGACTTCTGCTTGCAGTATGAAGACCCTGACTTTGAGGAGTTGCCACAAGAGGCAACACTGCACCTCTTAGTGGAAGGAGGAGACACAAGTTCTACAGCTGACAGAAATAGTTTCAGATGTGTCTTCCCCAGAACGCCTCAGTAGTTGTCCACCAGATGTTTTTCCCATACCTACTTTTGCTTCAGTTGAAGCTTAGAGGAGGAAATGCTGCCTTTGAAAGGAATGGAAAATATCTTTAGTTGTCTAGAGACCAAGAAAGTTGCTACTACTGTGTAGTGTCAAGGCTTACCCAAATGACAGAGAGATGAGGAAGGCAGCTGAAGCTCTTCTTACGAAACACCCCTGTCTGAAAGAGACTGCTAGGTTTAGAAGATAGGAATCTGAAGACAAGGCTACAGGCTCTGAAGAATGATTTGATGATACATGTGTAGGCATTGACGAAATGTGGCTTAAGGTTGGAGTCTTGTTTTTTATATGACATTGTGTTGGATTCTGTAAGAAGTGTTATGCTGAGCTGCTAGAATAAAGTACAAAAGCTTGTCAGAGTATTTGGTTTGAAGATGGAACAGAAAATCTTACAGGCCACCTACCACAAGTGTTTTACATGGGCTTTTCCCTGAACCATGCAGGTGGAATTTGCATAGAATTATATTGTTGGGACTTAACCTTTTGTATGAAAACATACACTCCTGAGTCTTCACCTGTACACTTATTTATTTTATGTTTTTGTTTCCATAGCATTGGGATTTATGGTTAATATACATTTCATTTTTTTATATGCTGTTTTATCAGCTAAAGCTGACATATTTTGAGAAACTATCCCAAGGTAATGCCAGTACAGTATGTTTTAGACTTTGAGCAACCTGGACACACAATGGTGTATGTTCCAATACTTTAGATTCAAGAACGGTTAACCTCTCTGCGCGGTGATCGCTACATGAATAGTCATATTCATGAAAATACAAGTTTCTCACATGTATCAAAAGCCTAGAATCTTGCTAATCCAACTGCGTTGTCAGATTTAAAAAAGGATTTACTCAGAAAGAATATGATGCGATTATCTGAGGATAGAGCCACATAAAAAAATATATTTTAACCAGCACAGGCGTAACATAATCACAAACTGCATTAAAATAAATACCTTTGACAATCTTCATCTGTTTGCAATTCCAATGCTCATTGTTACACAATGAATGATCTTTTCTTTGATAAAATCTGTTTTTATAGCCTAACACGAAACATTTTGTGAACCGCTTGTGTCCTGAATTCCGTCTAATTCCATTTTGGACGACACATTCCAGGTAAATAACCCACACAGGACATGACTTTTCCAGTCATGTTTGGTTTCACTGCAATCAACTGGTTTGTTTGTAACACAATCAAACCTGATGCGCCATTTCGCGGGACGTATTGACTGGAAGAAACCGATTTGAAGACAACAAGTCATGACATCATTGTGCACCAATGATTTGCCCGCTGTTTCGTTGATTGACTGTCTTTTAACCCAATGACCACTGATCGTCTTGAAATCTAGCTGGGTAGATAGCCAATGAGCTGAGGTAAACGGCAATAGGTCATGTTTATGTGTTGCAAGACCAACCCATGTCGTAAGCTCCAGCGTAAAGAGAGTCATTCACTATTGAAGTTTCATACTGGAAGGAGAAAAACATATTACGCACTGAATTGTTTGGTAAAAGCACAGATTCAGCTGTTTATATATCAATCATTATGGCGACTAAGTCAGGGAAAGCTAAATCTAAGTCTAGATATACAGATGTACACACAATTTTAGAATAAATTGATTGGGAAAGTGAGACAGGGATTGTTGTAGGACGATTCATGTAGCGATTGTGGAGGAATATTTTTTGAACGGGAGAGGACATAGTTTTGGACTGGTAAGAGGCTCCTCTGTCCTCCACTCGTTACCTGTATTAATGCCACCTGTTTGAACTTGTTATCAGTATAAAAGACACCTGTCCACAACCTCAAACAGTCACACTCAAAACTCCACTATGGCCAAGACCAAAGAGCTGTCAAAGGACACCAGAAACAAAATTGTAGACCTGCACCAGGCTGGGAAGACTGAATCTGCAATAGGTAAGCGGCTTGGTTTGAAGAAATCAACTGTGGGAGCAATTATTAGGAAATGGAAGACATACGAGACAACTGATAATCTCCCTCGATCTGGGACTCCACGCAAGATCTCACCCTGTGGGGTCAAAATGATCACAAGAACGGTGAGCAAAAATCCTAGAACCACACGGGGGGACCTAGTGAATGACCTGCAGAGAGCTGGGACCAAAGTAACAAAGCCTACCATCAGTAACACACTACGCCGCCAGGGACTTAAATCCTGCAGTGCCAGATGTGTCCCCCTGCTTAAGCCAGTACTTGTCCAGGCCCGTCTGAAGTTTGCTAGAGAGCATTTGGATGATCCAGAAGAAGATTGGGAGAATGTCATATGGTCAGATGAAACCAAAATATAACTTTTTGGTAAAAACTCAACTCGGACAAAGAATGCTGAGTTGCATCTAAATAACACCATACCTACTGTGAAGCACGGGGGTGGAAACATCATGCTTTGTGGCTGTTTTTCTGCAAAGGGACCAGGACGACTGATCCGTGTAAAGGAAAGAATGAATGGGGCCATGTATCGTGAGATTTTGAGTGAAAACCTCCTTCCATCAGCAAGGGCATTGAAGATTAAACGTGGCAGGGTCTTTCAGCATGACAATGATCCCAAACACACCGCCCGGGCAACGAAGGAGTGGCTTCGTAAGAAGCATTTCAAGGTCCTGGAGTGGCCTAGCCAGTCTCCAGATCTCAACCCCATAGAAAATCTTTGGAGGGAGTTGAAAGTCCGTGTTGCCCAGCAACAGCCCCAAAACATCACTGCTCTAGAGGAGATCTGCATGGAGGAATGGGCCAAAATACCAGCAACCAGTGTGTGAAAACCTTGTGAAGACTTACAGAAAACGTTTGACCTCTGTCATTGCCAACAAAGGGTATATAACAAAGTATTGAGAAACTTTTGTTATTGACCAAATACTTATTTTCCACCATAATTTGCAAATAAATTCATTAAAAATCCTACAATGTGATTTTCTGGATTTTTTTTCCTCATTTTGTCTGTCATAGTTGAAGTGTACCTATGGTGAAAATTACAGGCCTCTCATCTTTTTAAGTGGGACAACTTGCACAATTGGTGGCTGACTAAATACTTTTTTGCTCCACTGTATATACGACTTTCATCCTTGGCAAAACGTTATATATTCTACTCAATCCATAGGCTTCATTAAAGTCATTCAAACTGTTTTGAAGTTGATACAAATGGCTATGATAGCTATGGTTCATAGCTAGGTTCTGCACTAATATGTATACTAAACGTTTGGGTCCATACACAGATCGGCTAGATAGATAGCTATACATCCAAGCATACAGGTGTTTTTATCCTCCACTGCGCAATAAGCAAGAACATAGTTAGCTACATTATTTAATCTATCTACAAAATTGTACATTCATTTTGCAGTAAATGCTTTAGCTAGCTAGATTCTTTACATCCACTGTTTCACAAGACGACAGCCTGGTTTGCTGGTTGTTTCAGGAGTCCCTAAAACATTAAACAACCAGAATTACAATGTTATACTCATGTCACAACACCAATAAAGCTAGCTGGCTAATGTTAGCTAGTCAGCTAGCTTGCTAAATCACAATTTTTGTTAAATTAACTTTATGATTAAAAAAATATGCATAATCGTTTGTCTATACATTAACTACCATATTCCTGTCAACTGTACATTTTTTGCATGATTCGTTATGATGTTATAATCACTTACATTTGCTTCCATCCTAGTATTTTTGTCAGCCATCTTTGCTTATGAAAGTCTCCAGCCTTGGGTCGCATAGCGTCAAATTCATCATAGGAACCACTCGATATGATTGGTCATTGCCGGTGATTTGCATAAAGTTGGGAAAAGTTTTATATTTGTCACCACCTCTCACGCCACCTTTGCACCGCCCAAGTGCGTCCCGCACTCTCATCTTCTCACTGCTTTCCTTCCATTGAAATGAATGGGAAGCGGTGTTTCACCCACCGGCATCCTGTGCTAGTGTCATGACTCCCACCGCAGGTGGCTCCCTTCCCTTTTCCTTTTCTGTTTGTTTGGTCTTATTGGTTGCACCTGTCTCTTATTTTGTTTCTTGATTAATGTCTATTTAAGCCTGTTAGGCCCGCCTATTTTTGTGCGGGATTGTTTTTCTGTTAGTCAGGTTGTGCGTGTTGTGTTCCTGCCCGTTTGTGCCCTGTGTTGGGTTGGACTATTGTCTGTCGATCTTTCGCCCGTTGTTTTGGGCATTCGTTTTGGGAATCCTTATGAAGTCGGTTTCCCCAGTATCCTCTGCACTCTGCATTTGACTCTGCACCCACCACTCCAGGTGTTTGTGACAGAGTCAGCAGGAGCAGCTGCACCTCCTCTCCCATCCATGGAGGAGCGAGTCCTCCATCATACGGCCATTTTCCACCATATCGGGTCAGCAATGGACCAGATGATGGAGAGGATGGACCGATGGGAGAGGAGTGGCCTCCCTAACTCACCGCCAGCACCACCTACCCCTCCTACGGCGTCCAGATCCGGTGCTCTACGTCTGGCGCTCCCCAGGGAGTACGATGGAACGGCGGCTGGGTACCAGGGGTTCTTACTACAGCTGGACCTGGCTACCGGTCGTCCGACTCCCTCCGGGGAGGAGAGCGTGAGCGTCCTCGTCTCCTGTCTAACGGGTCGAGCCCTGGAGTGGGCCAACGCAGTGTGGAATGGCCCAGACTCGGCGAGGGATCACTCCCCCGAGTTCACCCTCCAGTTCCGGGCCGTGTTCAACCACCCACCGGAAGCCGAGCGGCGGGTGAACGGCTGTTTCACCTGCGACAGGAGATGAGGAGCGCACGGGACTTTGTGCTGGAGTTCCGGACCTTGGCCGCTGGGGCGGGGTGGAACGACAGGGCCCTGATGGACCACTATCGCTGTAGCCTCCGGAAGGATGTCCGCCGGGAGCTAGCTTGTTGGGATTACACCCTCTCCCTCGACGAACTCATTGACATGTCCATCCGACTAGACAACCTGCTGGCTGCCCGGCGGCGTCCAGAACGGGCCCTGTTGGTTCCACCTCCAGGCCCTCCCGCGCCAATCCCCATGGAGTTAGGGGGGGCCGCAAAGAGGGGGACCGGAGGAGGAGGCTCCTCCTGCACCAGGTGTGGTCGTAGAGGACACACTGCCGATCGGTGCTGGAGGAGCTCATCTGGGAGTCGGGATGGCAGGCAGAGCACACCTTGTTCACCCCAGGTGAGTCAGCACTAGACTCATCCAGAGCTCCCTGTTTGTCATATGTACCTACTAATTTCTTTCTCTGAGTGTTCTCCCTCTCTATAGCATAAGGCGCTAGCCGATTCAGGCGCAGCTGGGAACTTTATGGATCGTGGACACGCGTTAAGGCTAGGGATTCCCCTGGTGGCGCTAGACCAACCTTTCCCCGTGCACTCCTTAGATAGCCAACCATTGGGGTCAGGGCTGTTCAGGGAGGCCACAGTTCCACTGGACATGGTAACGCAGGGGAATCATAAGGAGCGGATTAGTCTCTTCTTTATTGATTCACCTGCGTTTCCAGTGGTGCTGGGAATTCCCTGGCTGGCTAATCACAATCCTGAGATTTCATGGAGACGGGGATCTCCGAGAGTGGTCAGAGGAGTGTTCAGGTAGGTGCGTAGGAGTTTCCATCGGTGCGACGACGGTGGAGAGTCCAGACCAGGTTTCCACTGTGCGCATTCCCTCTGAATATGTCGATTTGGCTATCGCCTTCAGTAAGAAGAGGGCGACCCAATTACCACCTCATCGACGAAGTGATTGCGCGACAAACCTAATGGCAAACGCTGTACTTCCCAGGAGTCACGTGTACCCGTTGTCCCAGGAAGAGACCGTGGCTATGGAGACATATGTCACTGAATCTCTGGGACAGGGGTACAATCAGCCCTCCACGTCACCCGTCTCGTCAAGCTTCTTTTCTGTGAAGAAAAAGGAGGGAGGTCTGCGTCTGTGCATTGATTATAGAGGTCTAAATGCCATCACAGTGGGGTTTAGTTACCCGCTACCTCTCATCGCCGTGGCGGTGGAATAATTTCACGGGGTGCGTTTTTCCACAAAACTGGACCTTAGGAGTGCGTATAATTTGCTACGTATCCGGGAGGGAGATGAGTGGAAGACAGCGTTTAGAACCACATCTAGCCATTATGAGTACCTCGTCATGCCGTATGGGTTGAAGAATGCTCCAGCCGTTTTCCAATCTTTCGTAGATGAGACTCTCAGAGACCTGTACGGGCAGGGTGTGGTGGTGTATATCGATGATATACTGATCTATTCTGCCACACGTGCCGCGCACGTGTCTCTGGTGCGTAGGGTACTTGGGCGACTGCTGGAGCATGACCTGTACATCAAGGCTGAGTGTGTGTTCTCCAAACAAGCCGTTTCCTTCCTGGGTTATCGCATTTCCACCTCTGGGGTGGTGATGGAGTGTGACAGCGTTAGAGCCGTGCGTAATTGGTCGAGGAGGTACAGCGGTTTTTAGAGTTTGCCAATTACTACCGGAGGTTTATCCAAGGTTTTGGTCAGGTGGCTGCGCCCATTACCTCACTGCTGAAGGCGGGGCCGGCGCGCTTGCGCTGGTCAGCGGAGGCGGGCAGAGCCTTCAGTCGGAGCTGTTCACCGACGCTCCCGTGCTGGCTCATCCGGACCTGTACATCAAGGCTGAGTGTGTGTTCTCCAAACAAGCCGTTTCCTTCCTGGGTTATCGCATTTCCACCTCTGGGGTGGTGATGGAGTGTGACAGCGTTAGAGCCGTGCGTAATTGGTCGAGGAGGTACAGCGGTTTTTAGAGTTTGCCAATTACTACCGGAGGTTTATCCGAGGTTTTGGTCAGGTGGCTGCGCCCATTACCTCACTGCTGAAGGCGAGGCCGGCGCGCTTGCGCTGGTCAGCGGAGGCGGGCAGAGCCTTCAGTCGGAGCTGTTCACCGACTCTCCCGTGCTGGCTCATCCGGACCCCTCTTTGGCGTTCATAATGGAGGTGGACGCGTCCGAGGCTGGGGTGGGAGCAGTGCTATCACAGCGCTCGGGCACGCCACCGAAGCTCTGCCCCAGCGCTTTCTTCTCAAGGAAGCTCGGTCCCGCGGAGCGGAACTATGACGTGGGGGACCGGGAGTTGTTAGCTGTGGTCAAGGCTCTGAAGGTGTGGAGACATTGGCTCAAGGGCGCCAAGCACCCTTTCCTCATCTGGACTGACCATCGTAATCTCGAGTATATCCGGGCAGCGAGGAGATTGAATCAGCGTCAGGCCAGGTGGGCCATGTTTTTTTAACCGATTTCGTTTCACGATCTCCTATAGGTCAGGCTCCCTTAATACGAAGGCTGACGCGCTGTCCTGTCTCGATGACACCGAGGAGCAGTCCATCGATCCTACTCCCATCCTTCCCCCTCACTGTCCAGCGGGTGTTCAGTACGTGCCACTTGGTGTCCGTGATCATTTGATTCGATGGGCCCATACACTACCCTCTTCGGGTCATCCTGGTATCGAGAGGACAGTGGGGAGTCTTAGGGGGAGGTACTGGTGGCCCACTTTGGTCAAGGACGTGAGGTTTTATGTCTCCTCCTGCTCGGTGTGCGCTCAGAGCAAGGCTCCTCGACACCTGCCTCGAGGGAAGTTACAGCCCCTCCCCGTTCCACAACAGCCGTGGTCGCATTTGTCGGTGAATTTTCTCACCGACCTTCCTCCGCCTCAGGGAAACACCACAATCCTGGTCGTTGTGGATTGGTTTTCTAAGTCCTGCCGTCTCATCCCATTGCCCGGTCTCCCTACGGCCCTACAGACTGAGGAGGCTCTGTTTACCCATGTCTTCCGGCACTACGGGGTGCCTGAGGACATCGTTTCTGATCGGGGTCCCCGGTTCAGAGTTTGGAGGGCGTTCATGGAACGGCTGGGGGTCTCGTCCAGCCTGACCTCGGGTTTTCACCCCGAGAGTAATGGGCAGGTGGAGAGAGTGAACCAGGATGTGGGTAGGTTTCTGCGGTCCTATTGCCGGGACCGGCCTGGTGAATGGACGAGGTACGTCCCATGGGCAGAGGTGGCTCAGAATTCCCTCCGCCACTCCTCCACTAACATGTCACCGTTCCAGTGCGTGTTGGGCTACCAGCCGGTCCTGGCTCCATGCATCAGAGCCAGACCGAAGCTCCTGCGGTGGAGGAATGGGTGCAGCGCTCGAAGGACACCTGGAGAGCCGTCCAGGAATCATTGAAACAAGCTAATGGACGGCAGAAGAAGAGTGCTGACCAGCACCGCAGTGAGGCCCCCGGGGCCGCAGTGTGTGGGGCCATTTAAAGTCCTAAGGAGGATAAACAAGGTGTATTATAGGTTACAGCTTCCTCCTTACTATCGTATTAACCCCTCGTTTCATGTGTCTATCCTCAGGCCGGTGGTGGCTGGTCCCCTGCAGGAAGGTGAGGTGCCAGAGGTCTCTCCACCCCCTCTGGATATCGAGGGGTCCCCGGCGTACACTGTACGTCCTATTCTGGACTCTAGACACCGGGTGAGGGGCCTGCAGTGCCTCGTGGACTGGGAGGGGTATGGTCCGGAGGAGAGGTGCTGGGTACCGGTGGGGGACATTTTGGACCCATCACTACTGAGGGACTTCCACCGCCTCCACCCGGATCGCCCTGCACCTCGCCCCCCGGGTCACCCTCGAGGCCTGTGGCGGCACGCTGCGGGAGCCGCACGTCATGGGGGTGTACTGTCACGACTCCCACCGAAGGTGGCTCCCCTGCCTGTTCGGGCGGCGCTCTGCGCTCGTCGTCGCCGGTCTACTAGCCGCCACCGATCCCCTTTTCCTTTTCTGTTTGTTTGGTCTTATTGGTTGCACCGGTCTCTAATTTTTTTCTTGATTCATGTCTATTTAAGCCTGTTAGGCCCGCCTATTTTTGTTTTTCTGTTAGTCAGGTTGTGCTTGTTGTGTTCCTGCCTGTTTGTGCCCTGTGTTGGGTTGGACTATTTTCTGTCGATTTTTCGCCCCTTTCCCCGGTATCATCTGCTCTCTGCACCCACCACTCCAGGCGTTTGTGACATCTAGTGCATCATGCCTGAAAGGAGAGGGAAGTAGACCTACGCTAGACAGAGACAATATCAGGCCAGGGTGACAGATCAAGTAAATTTATTGAAGTGATATTTTCCAAAAATGTATAACTACGGCATATAATTACTTTTTGCGCAATCCACTGTCTCATCAACCCTGCCAGGCACTTTATAAACTTGATCTCCACTATAAAAAGCATCTAGACATTATCTCATACTTCTTTAAGACTAACATTTAGTTTTCAACAGCGGAGATTTGTATAAACCTTGATGTCAGTCTTTCGCTACATTGATTCACTATTCAAATTCGATTTCCAGCTGTCGCATAGTAATGAAGGTGTCTGGAGTCGGGATGAGATGGACAGGGAGGCAGCCAGTCAAAATCATGAATCAGCATTTTTATGGATATATGCAAAGAACTATCAATAGAAAACAGGTAAAACGGAACAACGTGCAGCTAGTTTGCAGTCTTTCCAACTTCAGTTTGAAGTGATTGTGTTAGCTGTGTTGTTGGCTAGCTCCTCTGAACAACAGTGTCCTAACAAAAGAACACATTTTCCATTAGCTCATTGTTATGGATGTATCCAAATAAAATGTCACTAAAAAGCTTAAACAAATGCAAATGCACCTACTTTGCTGTTATTCTTGCTGCACTTTTTGACGTGACTGTAAGTTAGCTATAGTTGGCTGGCAAGCAAGGGATAAAAAACGTTGCCAGCCAGTATGGCAATGGAACATTTCAAACGAACGACTGGGTCGCATCCATTGATACAGAACAGAAAGACTGAGCAACTGGGCCACTAACCGAACCAATAGAACAAACGACCGGTGTCAGGACTATATCTTGTGAAAGGATGAAATAGTATGAATACATTAATCAATATAACGTTTTTAATGAAAATATATCAATCATTATTTGAATATGTTGGTAACCCGTTTTATAAAAGTGATAATGCCTTGAACCAGTGTTTGGAGGATATATTGGTATGGTTTGCAACACCTGTGCAAATATATCCTCTGAACACCGGCTTCTCGGGCATTATCACTTAACTAGAACCAACCCGCTCCATCCACTCAATGCGTAATGAATGATGCATGAACCACACAAAATAGGTGACTCATGTGGAGTCAGTTGCTCGTGTTTGCCAGATGCATTGAGGTCAAATGACAACATTTCATGGTAGCCCTTTAGCATCTATAAAAGGTTTGTGAAGGATCTTTAGGCCTATGTAGAAAATTAAATGTTAATATTTCATTAAGAAATACTTTAAAACACAATAATAATAGGCCTAATGTCATCTGATTTCACCGTTTTCATACGATTCAGAAGAGTTAGGCCCCAATGACCAAAAAAAGTTTTGTCAGCCAACCATGACTGAATATTCCGGGTAAGTAAACAGATATGATCAGAGTTAAGAAATTGTAATTTTTTACATGTACAGGTCCAGCGTTGTGGAGTAACTGATTACAGTTACATGTAATCTGAATTTTAAAAAACTGTAACTCTAATCTGTTACGTAACCAGCCAAAATATTGTAATCAGATTACAGATACCTAATAGAAACAGATTGTGTTTAGAAAGTAACCTACAGGCCCATACCTTGCTTTTTAATAGTTACATACTGAAAAACACATGGGTAAAAAAGCAAAGACTTAGCATTGGACAATGATCATCCACCTTGCAGATTGTAACTGTAATTGCAGAGTCCTAGTGGATTTAATCTTTGCCAGATGAATAGAAACACTGCTCCAACCAGGCTCCATAACCACCACAACAACTCTTGAGTCCTCGAGGCTGACCGAAGAAGAGCCTTCATAGGAGTTTGTGTTTCACTTCCTCTTATGCTACCCTATCTATCTCCATCATCATCGCATATCAGATGTTAGGGCATGCATGGTGGCAGAGAAAAACAAAAAGCCCATAAAACCTGTCCAGACATCTATCTAGCTCTCTGGCTGTAACACAAATAAGACGCATAGAGAGGTGATTATTGCCTGAGATTATAATGTAAATTGAACGGCTACGGATAGAAAAGAGCAGATGCTCTGAGCTTTCCTCCCAAGACCAAGACACTACTACTACTATTCCTGTAACAGATTTACTGTAACAGTTTACTGCTATTCCACTTGAACACATTACCAAGAAAAGAGACAGCACTGCTCTACTCTGTCCAGTGTCCACGGCTGCCATCATCATGTCCAAGCTCATCTGTGTGGCTCTCCTACTGGTCTTTCTGGTCTCCATTTGGTGCCACAACACAGGTGAATATGCAGAATACTTTATGTGGGTTTACAATATAGGTGATATCAGATTCATGTCACACTTGAACAGTGGTGTAAAGTACTTAAGTAAAAATACTTTAAAGTACAACTTAAGTAGTTTTAATGGGTAGCTGTACTTTACTATTTATAATTTTGGCAACTTTTACTTTTACTTCACTACATTCTTAAAGAAAATAAGGTCATTTTTACTCCATACATTTTCCCTGACACCCAAAAGTATTAGTTATATTTTGAATGCTTAGCAGGACAGGAAAATGGTCAAATTCACGCACTTATCACGAGAACATCCCTGGTCATCTCTACTGCCTGATCTGGCGGACTCACTAAACACACATGCTTCATTTGTCAATTATATCTGAGTGTGTGCCCCTGGCTATCTGTTAATTTTTTTAAAGTGGTGCTGTCTGGTTTGCTTAATATAAGAAATTTGAAATTATTTATACTTTTACTTTTGATACTTAATTAAGTATATTTTAGCAATTCCATTAACTTTTGATACTTAAGTATATTTAAAACCAAATACTTTTAGACTTCTACTCAAGTAGTATTTTACTGGGTGACTTTCACTTTTACTTGAGTCATTCTCTATTAAAGTATCTTTCGTTTTACTCAAGTATGACAATTGGGTATTTTTTCCAGCAGTGCACTTGAATTAAACAAAAAAGTATTTGTTGTCTGCATATAGTCAATTCTGTACAGATAGATGTATCATGCCTGAACACTACTAGGTCAATGACTAACAGATCTTTTACAGTTAAATGCACCTTTTGAATGGACTGTTGTTTTCTCAAGGGTTACTCAGTAATGAATTGTTGCAGTAGTTCAACATTTAGGACAAAATGGGACCAATGATTAAGTTAACTCTTCCTCCACTCTGTGTATAGTCTCTTCTACCAAATGGTCTGTGAGGGACGTGCTCCGTAAGTGTCGGTGCAAAGGTGAGCATGCCTATTTAGTAAGTGCTAAATGATAAATGCCAATGGTAACAGATTCATTGTATTTGTTGACTATAAAGCAATTACTGTAAGTTAACACCACTGCCTAATTAACTTTAACTCAAACTTAAACTTAATTCTGTACAGTCTCCTACAAAGGTTATCATCATCATCATCATCCTCACTTGCATACTTATGATGACTTATTGAATATGATATGAATATAAAGAGACGTGTGTCATTTAGAACTGTGGATTTCATTCTCTCTCCAGTTCTTCCCAATGGGAGAGAGATCTGCCGCAAGCCACTCTTTCCCAAAACCCCTGAGGAGACAAAGCAACTGATTAAATGCTTCTGCAGGAAATATAACTTGTATAGTGAGTATACTGTGTGTGTGTGTGTGTGTGTGTGTGTGTGTGTGTGTGTGTGTGTGTGCAGTTGTTTTTTGCTTTCATTAACTTTGTCTGCCTGTCTTTCTGTCTTTGTAGAATACAGTGCAAAGCTCAACTTAGAGACAAAGCGGGAATTGGAGAAATGTTCATTTATCTGGTCCAACCCCTTCTGAGGATGAGAGGGCAAGGGGGTGAACAAATGATTTTAAATCAGCATAATCCGTCTTTTAAACATGTCAATCAAATAAATAAATGATTTTTCTATATTATCAATTCACATGTTGTGTTTATATTCATTTTTGTGTATGTGTGTTGCGTTTTAGTCATAGTGTGAAAACATAATCACAACGTATTCAATCATGTTTTGCATGCAGAGCCCCTATACCATACAGATGAGTGCTTACAGTAGGTTTCACGGTGTCGGGCTGTCACACTCTAGAGTCCTTCTATACCTGCATTATATAACATGCGTCCCTTCATCCTGATCTTGACCTGAACTTGTCTGTTTAAACTTATGCGTATTTTAATCGTCTACACCTGTCTGAAAAAATTGGGCACAATAAGAATGTGGACAAGATCAACTAACTAAAAACAAACTAGGTTTACCTTTTTGTCAGTGGATTTACTCGTCAGAGTAGAGAAATACACTATTTTGTATGACTCCAGGTCAAAATTCAGGTAAAATAATGACCCAATCTCCAAGGATATGTACATTCATGTTTATTGTGTGTTTTGACCTGCCCCCAAATTAATATAGTTGGTTCACAGTTGGTTCTGATATTTTAACCTGCATGTCAGATTACAGACTCACACCATTGGGCTTTGGCACTAGAGTTTACATCTCTCTCTCTCACTCAATCACTCAATCACTCTCAAATCATTGTTGCATGAACAGGCCTTCATGGTCAAATTGCTGCGAAGAAAGCACCACTAAAGGACACTAATACTAAGAAGAGATGTGATTGGGCCAACACGAGCAATGGACATTAGAAAGGTGGAACTCTGTCCTTTGGTCAGATTAAATTTGAGATATTTGGTTCCAACCGCTGTGTCTTTGTGAGATGCAGATTAGGTGAACAGATGATCTCTGCATTGGTCGTTCCCACCGTGAAGCATGGAGGAGTGATGGTGTGAGGGTGCTTTGCTGGTGACACTGTCAGTGATTTATTTAGAATTCAAGGCACACTTAATCAGCATGGTTACCACAGCATTCTGCAGCGAAACTCCATCCCATCTGGTTTGTACTTAGTGGGACTATCATTTGTTTTTCAACAGGACAATAACCCAACACAACTCCAGGCTGTGTAAGGGCTATTTTACCAGGAAGGAGAGTGATGGAGTGCTGCATCAACTGTTGGAAAAGCATTTCTCATGAAGCTGGTTGAGAGAATGCCAAGGGTGTGCAAAGCTGTCATCAAGGCAAAGGGTGGCTACTTTGAAGAATCTCAAATATAATATATATTTTTTATTTGTTTAACACTTTTTTGGTAACTACATGATTCCATATGTTTTTATTTTGCAATGTAGAAAATAGTACAAATAAAGAAAAACTCTTGAATGAGTAGGTGTCTGAACTTTTGACTGGTACTGTGCATAAATTCCTTATATCATATGATGCTGTACTTACTATAAAGTTTGACACCTTTGGTCATTCATAACACATACATAAAGGCTTAATGATATAAATACACATTTATTAATACTTAGGGAATTATTACTAACAGCTAAAACAAAAAAATATTGAAGATGTTTTAAACATACATTTCCTTTTATTTGTATTTTTTCTTTCAGCGATCACTGCCTCATTGCCTGCGTCCGTAATGGGTCTGCGGTGAAATGACCACCCCTCATCACTATCAAACTCTCCCTAAAACACTTCAGTGAGCAGGCCTTTCTAATCAACCTGGCCCAGGTACCTTGGAAGGATATGGACCTCATTCCGTCAGTAGAGGATGCCTGGTTATTCTTTAAAAGTGCTTTCCTCGCCATCTTAAATAAACACACCCCATTCCAAAAATGTAGAACCAGGAACAGATATAGCCCTTGGTTCACTCCAGGCCTGACTGCCCTTGACCAGCACAAACACATCCTGTGGTGTACTGCATTAGCATCGAACAGCCCCCGCGATATGCAACTTTTCTGGGAAGTTAGGAACCAATATACACAGGCAGTTAGGAAAGCAAAGGCTAGCTTTTTCAAACAGAAATTTGCATCCTGTAGCACAAACTCCAAAAGGTTCTGGGACATTGTAAAGTCCATGAAGAATAAGAGCACCTCCTCCCAGCTGCCCACTGCACTGAGGCAAGGAAACACTGTCATCACCGATAAATCTGCGATAATTGAAAATTTCAATAAGCATTTTTCTACTGCTGGCCGTGCTTTACACCTGGCTACCCCTATCAACAGCCCTGCGCCCCCTGCGCCCCCCACAGCAACTTGCCCAATCCTCACCCATTTTTCCTTCACCCAAATGATGTTCTGAAAGAACTGCAAAATCTGGACCCCTACAAATCAACTGGACTAGACAATCTGGACCCTCTCTTTCTAAAATTATCCGCCGAAATGGTTGCAACCCCTATTATTAGCCTGTTCAACTTCTCTTTCGTATCGTCTGAGATCCCCAAAGATTGGAAAGCTGCCGCTGCTTTGGGTTTTAAAACATGTTCCAAGTTCAAATAAATTCCACCAATGCAAACCACTGTATATGGAATACATATTATCTTAGATTAAGAACTATTCTGGGTGCTGTCACACCCTGATCGGTTTCACTTGTCTTGGTGCTTGTCTCCGCCCCCTCCAGGTGTCACCTATCTTCCCCATTATCCCCTGTGTATTTATACCTGTGTTCTCTGTTTGTCTGTTGCCAGTTCATCTTGTCTTGTCAGGTCTTACCAGCATGTGTTCCTGTCTTCCTGCCTTTTCAAGTTTCTGTTTCCTAGTTTCCCCGGTTCTGACCATTCTGCCTGTCTTGACCCAGAGTCCGTCTGTCGTTCAGTACCTGCATGACTCTGAACCGATTACAAACCTCTGCCTGCCCTGACCCCGAGCCTGCCTGCTGTTCTGTACTTCATTGACAATGCCCTGGATTACGGACCTCTGCCTGCCCTGACTTGTCTTTTGCCTGCTCCCTGTTTAGGTCAATTAACATCTGTGATTCTAGCTGTCTGCATCTGGGTCTTATCCTGAGTTCTGATAGTATGAACTGGCCATTACTGACCCAGCAGATTCAGACCAGCTCCACAATGCTGTCTCAGAGCAAGGAGCCACCATTGGAAGACATGAGGAGTTACTGCAATGGCTTATGGAGGGACTCCATACCCTGGTGGAACGACATGACCAGGCGTTCGATACATTGCTGGAGCAATTCAAGAGATTCTCTACAAGGTAGTAAGCCACATCAGTAATGCCCCAGACTCTCAGCAACCCTGCCACCAGTGGCGCTTCTTCCCAGCCTACCCCAGTGTCTCGAGAACCCCGCTTACCACCTCCGGAGCGTTACGCTGGAGATTCTGGAACCTGCCGGGCCTTTCTCTCCCAGTCCCCTCGTTTTCGAGCTGTAGCCTTCTTTGTTCCCCTCGGACCGCTCGAGGATAGGGTACATTATAACGCTTATGTCAGGGAGAGCACATGCCTGGGCTACGGCGGTGTGGGAGCAACAGTCCGCCGTCTACCTCAGTATGCAGAAGTTTGTGGCGGAAGTACGGAAGGTGTTAGAGTCTCCATTTTCCAGGAGAGAGGCTGCTCGTAAACTACTCTAGCTACGTCAAGATGCCCGTAGTGTGGCATACTATGCAGTGGATTTTCGCACATTGGTGGCTGGGAGTACCTGGAACCCGGAAGCATTGTTTGACATGTTCTTTCACGGATTATCGGAGGTGATCAAAGATGAGCTCGCAGCCCGGGAGTTGCCCATGGACCTCGACTCCCTCATAGCCTTGACCATCCGGATCGATGGGCGGCTACGAGAATGTAGGAGGGAGAGGGAATCTGTTCCCTGTCGCCTTCACTCGCCCTCGATTCCAACCTCAACTCCGAGGAATCTCGAAAACCCCTGAAGGCATTTCCGAGAGACTCTGACATCACCCGAGTGCTCACGGGAATCACAGAGGGCGGTCGACTCGCCTCCTCCAGAGCTCAAGCTACTGGGAAGGGCTCGATTGTCTCCAGATGAACGTTTACGCAGACTGAACACCAGAAGCTGTATGTATTGTGGGACTACAGGACACTATATTTCCACCCGTCCATTGAAAGACCAGGCTCATCAGTAGGCGCGAGTACTCTGGTGAGCTGTACAGGGATTTTCCAATCTCCCATTACTCGCACCCCTCTCCATGCCACCTTGTTATGGGATGACCAGGCCAAATCACTCCTGGTGCTCATTGATTCTGGGGACAATGAATGCTTTATCGATGCTACCTTAGTGTTGGAGCTTGGTATCACCACTCAGCCCTTCTCCATCCCCATGGATGTCAGAGCACTGGATGGGTGAACTACTGGCAGAGTGACCAGCAATACAATTCCTATTGACCTACGAGTATCAGGGAATCACAGTGAATGTATGCAGTTCCTGCTCATCGAGTCTCCCCATGTACCTGTGGTTTTGGTGTCACGCCCTGACCGTAGAGAGATTTTTATGTCTCTATTTTGGTTTGGTCAAGGTGTGATTTGGGTGGGCATTCTATGTCATTTTTCTATGTTTTGTATTTCTTTCTTTTGGCCGGGTATGGTTCTCAATCAGAGACAGCTGTCTATCGTTGTCTCTGATTGGGAACCATACTTAGGTAGCTTTTTCCCACATGGGTTTTGTGGGTAGTTATTTTCTGTATAGTGTTTGCACCTTACGGGACTGTTTCGGTTTCATTTATTCTCTTGTTATTTTGTATTAGTGTTCAGTTCAATAAACAATAATGAACACTTACCACGCTGCGCTTTGGTCCGACTACTCTTCCTACCCTTCCTCACCTCAAATCTTTTTGTATCCAAATCCGGCTTTAAACTTCTTCACAACAGTATCTCGGACCTGCCTGGTGTGTTCCTTGTTCTTCATGATGCTCTCTGCGCTTTTAACGGACCTCTGAGACTATCAGAGTGCAGGTGCATTTATACGGAGACTTGATTACACACAGGTGGATTGTATTTATCATCATTAGTCATTTAGGTCAACATTGGATCATTCAGAGATCCTCACTGAACTTCTGGAGAGAGTTTGCTGCACTGAAAGTGAAGGGGCTGAATAATTTTGCACGCCTAATTTTTCAGTTTTTGATTTGTTAATTAAAAAAGTTTGAAATATCCAATAAATGTCGTTCCACTTCATGGTTGTGTCCCACTTGTTGTTGATTCTTCATAAAAAAATACAGTTTTATATCTTTATGTTTGAAGCCTGAAATGTGGCATAAGGTCGCAAAGTTCAAGGGGGCCGAATACTTTTGCAAGGCACTGTATACAGATGGATCCAGACAAGGTGAGAGCGATGGTAGATTGGCCTCAACCCACATCCAGAGTGCTGCTGCAACATTTCCTGGGGTTTCTAACTTCTACCGCTACTTCATCTGAGGTTACAGCATCCTGGCTTCCCTCATCTCAGCACTCACCTCTCCCAAGGTTCCCTTGACATGGTCGCCAGCAGCTGACCAGGTGTTCTCGGACCTCAAACGTCGATTCACTACAGCCCCCATCTTAGTCCATCCGGACCCATCCCGTCAGTTTGTGGTGGAGGTCGACGCCTCGGATGTCGGAGTGGGGGTTGTCCTGTCCTGGCCGGGACCAAAAGCAGCACCCCTGCACTTTCCTCTCCCATCGTCTTACCCCTGCTAGAGAAATTATGATGTGGAAAATTGAGAACTCCTTGCCATCAAGATAGTGTGACTTACAGTCATGCGTGAATACATTTTTACATATGGGTTGTCCTGGGAATTTAACCCAATATCCTGGCATTGCAATGCTCTACCAAGATGCATTACAGGGTTAGATATGCTTTTTGGGGCCTCAATTTAATATGATTTATAAGGCCTATATTAAGCAGTGTTTATGTCACCCTTTATAAAGCACAAGTTTATGTCATATTTGACATAGTGGGTTATGTCACATTTGACATGGGTGGTCATCCCACACCCTTTATAAAGCATGACCTGTGGTTATAGATGATTTGTAACACATTTATGAAGTGTTTATGAAGGATTTATGAAGCCTTTATAAGCTGCATGCCATTTAAAGCGTGACCACATTCTATTCTTATTTACAATAAAAATGACTCCAAAATGACACAATGCATAATTTACCATTAATTTCTATTGTGCAGAAAATAATATGAAACGCAACCAAAACAAACAGCAAATGTGTAGAGCCACAAGCTTGATGTGGTCATTGCATGCTATGAATATGGGACCAAATACTACAGTTTTGACTACTTTAATACACATATAAATTAATTTGTCACAATATTTTTGGTCCTCTAAAATGGAGGGACTATGTACAAAAAGTGCTTTTCACACGATATGGATTCAAATACATTCAAATTAAAGCTGTCAGTCTGCACTTTAACATCATAGTCATTGTATCAATTTAAATCCAAAGTTCTGGAGTACAGAGACAAAACAACCAAAAATGTGTCACTGTCCCAATATTGGAAGAATTGAATAAACTACCTTTGGGCTATGAGCAAAAGTATGCCTCTGGGGTCAAATGACCCCAGTCGGTAGCTTGAGGGTTAAACATGTAAATCAAATAAATAAAGGATTTTGCTGTATTTTTACGTC
This sequence comes from Oncorhynchus nerka, assembly GCF_034236695.1. NCBI lineage: Eukaryota > Metazoa > Chordata > Actinopteri > Salmoniformes > Salmonidae > Oncorhynchus > Oncorhynchus nerka. The sequence continues at coordinate 26,164,078 of NC_088407.1, forward strand.
ACATATGTGTTCTTGTGTTGATCCACATTATTTGCAAGTGGAAAAGCATAATGGTATTGAGTGTGTATATACATTGTAAAGTAGCAATCACTACCATACTTAAGTCATTTGTTAAATGCATTGTGTCTCAGTCAGCAGTAGCCCCTATACACAACAGGAGAGTACATAGGTTTCAGTGGTGGGAATTCACACTCTAGGGCTCTCCTGATCTCTATCAACTCTCACTGACATCAGGGTCATCATTATATCTCAATGACAGGTCACACACACACACACACACACACCACTGGGCTTTGGCGTCAGTTACATCATCAATCAACAACAGGAAGTCACAATCTTCAGGTGACAGTTTAATAATCTGAGAAGTGTTTAATAGTTCTATTCAATATGGGTGATATACACCTGATTTGTTCTAGGATTCACACCCTTGGATGAATAACAGCAGCAAACAAATCAACGTCTGCATAGAAACAGGTTAGACAGCCGTATGGCGCCTCAAAAATCTGATTAGCAAGTTTTTTGTACGTTTTCATGGGAACGTGAGTCCACTGCTGTTTACTCCATGTGGTTCAATCATTTTACACTATAAACCCCTGGTAAGGAGGAGGAGCAAAGAGGTAAAACGTGACAGTCCAGTAATCTGAGAGGACTGAGCGATGGGTAAACACTGATCTAGAGAGTCCTGTACAGGAACCCAGTCTTCTGTCCTCTCTTCTTCCTTCACACACTCTTAGAAAAAAAGGTGCTAGCTAGAACCTGAAAGGGTACATTGGCTGTCCCTCCAGGTAGAACTATCTCGGGTTCCAGGTAGAACATTTTCCACAGAAGGTTCTACGTGGAACCCAAAAGGGTTCTACCTGAAACCAAAAAGGGTTCTCCTATGGGGACAGCCAAAGAACTCTTTTTTGTTTTGCCTGTCTGTTTTACCTGTAAGACCACCAGTGTGGTGGGGGTGTGTCCCTGTCTTCCTCTGCTGGACTGTATCAGCTATGTGCCCCCTCTGTCAGGGAGTGATAGAGGCATAGAGGTAAGGTCAAACTAAAGGGCCTTCTTCATTGATTCATGGTATTACACTAATTAATCAATTGTTTAATTAGTGTAATCAATTGTTTAATATAGTACTATCAGGAAGGCATATTATTAGAATATATGAATAATATTATATTAATATACAGTATATCCTCCCACATCACCATGGTAATGTAAAAGTCCAACAAAATGGTTTGCCAATGAAAAACTTCCATATTTTTCTTGGTAAGCACTAATGTTGAATTTTTGTCGTTGTTGTTCAGTACCCCTAGTACCTTTATTTTTTTGCCGTACAGCGGAGGCCTATCTGAACTTTAATGTAATAACAGTGTAATACACATGCATCTGGCTATGCAGACAACGTGCGCAGACGCTAGTAGCTGGTAGGTGTTGTTTGTCAACACAATACCCTGACATGGCGCCTGTTTGTCTCTAGGGCCTTTGAAATTGATGATCATCAGTTCACACAGTCTCAGTCACTGACTGCACTTGGCAGTAAGCAAATCTGGGCAACACAGTAGGCCAAAAGTATTACATTTCTATGGCCTGACTCCAAGAGATGGTCTCAGCCCACTGCCAGTGCTCATCAGTTCCTCTCTTATCGCTCTTCTTCCTCTCTATCAGAGACATTCAGTTTTGTCCTTTTGGTCCAAACATGCCCCTTGGCCCAGGCACCCTCTTATTGTTGATAAAGTGGGCTGTTGCTACTACTGCAGTCTATAAGCTATAGATACTTTCTGCTAAGCAGTATGTGTCTGAAGGTTTTCTTATGGAGGAGCATCTGATTTTCTTGTCATGACAAATAGAAAGAGATTTTATTCACCTGTTGGACACCAAACGTGTTCCTAATGCATGGGATTATGTCCTAACCATGTGATCTAAACAGAAAACCACTCAAATCAGGACCGCAATTCCGATTACTCTGGGGTGGCCCTGCAGTACACTGCTTCTGTCTGTAGAGAGAGCTCTTTTACTTGTTTCTGCTTGTCACCCATTGACGTTATAGAAAAAACAGGCCATTTAAATACTTGAAGACTAAGTAAAGATTTGAGCCACGCATGTACTGTATGTTATGTCTGTTGTCAAGATGTGTTGAGTTCGAGCAGTTCTAGAAGTCATTGGCATGTGAATGCTAGATAATTCTATGTGATATGTCATGCAGGCTACGTTAACACCCGTAGACAAATTCAGTTAACACCCTACAAGGGCTTGTTATTGTTTGTTTGTAACCACCTACACGGTTTGAGCTATTTATATATATATTTTCTCTCTCTCTCTCTCTCTCTCTCTCTCTCTCTCTCTCTCTCTCCATGGGAAACATATATTTTTACATTGCCAAAGCAAGTGAAGTAGATAATAAACAAAAGTGAAATAAACAATAAACAAAATGTACAGTAAACATTACTCACAAAAGTAAGAATAGAGACATTAGAGAAAGAATACAGACATTCCTAATGTCACGTCTAAATACAGTGTTGTAATGATGTGCAAATAGTAAAAGTACAAAAGAGAAAATAAATAAACATAAATATAGGTTGTATTTACAATGGTGTGTTTTTCACTGGTTTCCCTATTCTTGTGGCAACAGGTCACAAATCGTGCTGCTGTGATTGCACACTGTGGTATTTCACCCAATAGATATGGGAGTTTATCAAAATTGGATTTGTTTTCAAATTCTTTGTGGGTCTGTCTAATCTGAGGAAAATATGTGTCTCTGATATGGTCATACATTTGGCAGGAGGTCAGGAAGTGCAGCTCAGTTTCCACCTCCTTGTGTGGGCAGTGTGCACATAGCCTGTGGCGGTCTTTCTAAATAGCAAGGCTATGCTCATTGAGTCTGTATATAGTCAAAGATTTCCTTAATTTGGGTCAGTCACAGTGTTCAGGTATTCTGCCACTGTGAACTCTCTGTTTAGGGCCAGATAGAATCCTAGCTTGCTCCGTTTTTTTGTAAATTATTTCCAATGTATCAAGTAATTATCTACCTCTCTCTCGCTACCTCTCCTCTCTTTCGCTCCCTTACTCCGCCCTTTAAACAATGGAGAATGAAGGGATTATGAAAAACAGGGATGATGAGTGATATGCAGTATAAGTGGGTGACTCAGCTTTAAAACCCGTTCCTGCAGTCAAGTGAACACATCGCCCTCTATAGTTGCCTCATGGGTGGAATGTTATTAGTATTTTTCATTTATTTGTATTTTTTTGCATTATTTCCAAAAACACGCCGAAAATACGAGTTTGAAAATGTTTCTATGTCAAACGGTTTTGTTACATTTCAGTCTTCTGTGATGTATATAAAGTGTCATATTGGGATGCAAACTCAAATTGAAATACATTTCAACTCTCTATCTGACATGATACAGGTGTCTGCTTCTTTGTAAAGCCCCTAACCATGTGTGTGAGGTGTAGACCTTTGCTTCAAAGTAGATTTGTTTAAGATGACCAAGGAACACTCTGTCACCCTGAGTATAGCACACTGCTGTATTAAAGTAGCTAGAAACAATCATGTTGATGCTGACAACTGGTCTTTCCAGTCTGGGTAAATAAACAAAGAGGGTAATTTCTACTGCAGCTTCTCTTTGTATTCATTCTGCACAACATGCACACAATGAAGTTACCTAAATTATTGCCACAACCACAATTGTCTCTCAGTGACTCTTTTAACGTCACTTTGGGTGTGATGAGGTGGAGGTGGAATGCAGTCAGTCGATGTTCTACTATCTCTCAGGTTTATGTTTTAGAGGTTGAGATGACCTCCTTCAACCAACAAACCCAGATTCAGGGAAACATGAAAGGAATTGAGTCATTGTCTATCCTTTTGTGAAAAATTACACTGGTCATTCAAAAAATGTATTAAGTTAAAATAGACCTCACTTTAGATTATCCCACACAAAAATACTTAACTAATGATTACTAAATGGTTTATAATGACCTATATTAAACATGTTATGAATTATCTTATTAATCATTAGTGCAAACTTTAAAAATGGTTTATACATGTGTTAATAACTAGCTTACTAACATTTACAAATGTAGGAGTAAAGATTCATGAAGATTATGAATCAACTATTTACTAACCCATTATAAATACTTAATAATTATGATTCATAGTTCTTATTGGTGTTATTATAAAGCGCTACTGGACACATTTCTTCAATATTTTAATTGTTAAACATTTTTGGGCCCCAGACTTTTGCAAGAAGTGGGACAGCCAAGCTTAGTACTGGTCTGTTTGCGTACAGTATAGCATGTTATTTTAGGTGATTCTAGAGCAGGGTTGTTCCTGGAGAACGACCCTCTGTAGGTTTTCGCTCCCAACCCGCAGTTGTTACTAACCTCATGCAGCTGATCAACCAGCTAATTATTAGAATCAGGTGTGGTAGACTAGGGTTGGAGTGAAAACCTACAGGACTGTACCTCTCCAGGAACAGGGTTGGAGAGCCCTGTTCTAGAGAAACAGTAGCACTGCAAGCTTTTTGGAAGAATCTTGATAAACTACAATGCTAACATACCTTCATATCTTCAATGCTACCAGATATCATAATTTAAAATAACTTGCATGGTTTGTCAAGCTTAACTTGTTTGGACACAAAAAAAGGCTTGATGATAATGATTAGGGCCCTGACGTTTTCCTGACCATATGACCTGACCAGGAGAAACTATGCATATAACAGTAAATTACAGTGCCCCAGAATTTCGAGTTTGTCGTGGTCGGGTCAGTCTTTTGAGGTGTGGGGCTTATGAGTAAAGCTTGTGTCTGACAGTCTCAACTATTTAGTCAAACTGGATGGACTAGTTAATGGGTGAAACAGTAAGCCATTACCAAGTGTGTGTGTGCGTGTGTGCGTGTTGAGCCTTTCCTACATATGCCACACTTCTTGCTTGGTTTCAGTCACTCAGCATTCCTCTTCACCATCCTCTTCTCTGAAGCTAACTCAGGTAAGACTATGTCTATGACTATGTCTATGAGCAAAGACCAGGGAGCTTAGTCCCTCTATACGGAAAATCAATATTTGTGAAAATATGAAATATCTTTTGGCTATATTTTATATTTCAAATTTATTTTGAAATATAAAAAATTGGCCAAACGTATATTGAATATTTACACATGTTAAAATATGTATTTATTTTCTGTATGTCATAAGGAATGAAAGGGAAAGGGGAATCACATACTGCTGAATGTAATGATCATTTACAAGCCTGGTCCTCACTAGATGTAACACAGTAAACATAAATCATGGACTTTCAAATGAGAATATGTTGCGTATAGTATGGTTACATAAGACAGAGGGTTACTTGTAGGGTGGTTGGTCATGGTGAGTGGGCGTATAATCCAAACATCTAGGAACCCCAAAGGGTGTGGGTTCGAATCTCATCACAACTTCAGCGCTTTAGCGGATAAGTAATTACTTTTTAGCTACTTTGCAACTACTTAGCATGTTAGCTAACCCTAATCCTAACCTATCTCATAACTCTTTAATTTAACCCTAATCTTAACCCTAACCCTTAACCCAAAGCCTAGCTAACATTAGCCACCTAGCTAACATTAGTGTTAGCCCCCTAGCCACCGAGCTAATGTTAGTGTTAGCCCCCTAGCCACCGAGCTAATGTTAGTGTTAGCCCCCTAGCCACCGAGCTAATGTTAGCCACAACAAATTGGAATTCGTAACGTATAATATGTTTTGCAAATTCGTAACATACTGTACAAATTGTAATTCGTAACATACTGTACAAATTGTAATTCGGAACATACACTCTTAAAACAAATCTAGAACCTAAAAGGGTTCTCCGCCTGTCCCCATAGGAGAACCCTTTGAAGAACCCTTTTAGGTTACAGGTAGAACCCTCGTATGTTCTATGTAGAACCCTTTTAGGTTCAATGTAGAACTCTTTCCACTGAGGGTTCGACATGGAACTCAAAAAGGGTTTTACCTGGAACCAAAAATAGTTCTACCAGGAACCAAAAAGGGGTCTCCTATGGGGACAGCTGAAGAACCCTTTTGGAACCTTTTTTTCTATGAGTATATAATAAGAAATGGGTGACGGACATCCACAAATGAATACATACCATACCATACGAAATGTAACATGTCATACTAATTGGAGTGTTATGGATTTACAGTTTTACTCTATTACGTCTACCCCTGAGTCCAGGTTGAATTTACAGTTTGAGTTGGACTATGACTCCTTCTAGCTCATGTTCAAAGGAGCAGTTGTAAAGCCTGGGGACAACTAAGCCCTAACACTAGGCTTCTCTGTAGAGCATACAGCATTTTGAATAACTTCAACTCGTTTTGAAGAATTTCACAAACTATCTTGAGAACTAGTTCTGGTGCCATTATTATGAAGCATGAAACATCGCCCTATATTCATTTGCTGGTGGTGTGACTTCTGTAAAAAAAAATATATACATATATATTCTTCTTTTTTTTATCCTCACAGAAGACGCCACCATGGCAAACACGATGGTCATCCAGCAGCCCAAGCCCTTTGTTCAGGCCATTACCTCAAACCAATGGAGCTCCGAAATCTGTGACTGCACCAAGGATATGTCTTCGTGTAAGTGTGTGTGTTTGTGTGTGCGTACGAGCATGTTTGTGTGTGTACATATATTGATTGTCTTTAAACAAGGCCTCTGTTACCGCTCAACTCCATTCAATGGGGGGCAAACTTGTTTCAATCAACAACATAACACATTCGTTTAGAGTTTGAGCTCCCGAGTGGCGCAGCGGTCTAAGACACTGCGGTCTAAGATACTGCATCTCAGTGCAAGAGGTGGCACTGCAGTACCTGGTTTGAATCCAGGCTGCATCACATCCGGCTGTGATTGGGAGTCCCATAAGGTGGTGCACAATTGGCCCAGAAAGTACAATGATGGTTGGATTGTTTGTCAGCACCATGTGAGACCCAGCCTCCATGTGCATCTGCACTCGGTCCGCAGGTAGTATTACATTTCATTACATTTCATTATAGTACAACGGTTTGATTTGTCTAATCTTAGCATTTTCTTCTTAGCTAGCTACACAGCCGTCTTTGTATCATAGATAATTGCGTAATTATCGTATTTCGTCGTCCTAACGCAGTCTACACTGCCCTGCAGCTAGCCAGCTAGCTAACGTCCACCGTTAGCTAGTCCACCGTCTACCGATTAGCAGCACAACTATTACACTCAACTGAACGACTTGATTAGTGTAGTGTTAGCTAGCTACATAGTTGTCTTTGCTGTCTTCGTACCCAAGATAATTGTGTAGTTTAGAGTGTGTAGTTTTATGTCGTCCTTAACATAGGAGACTCTGCTAGCTAGCCAACAGCTAGCCAACGTCTACCGAACAGAACTTCTGCACTCAACAATCCGGTCGCATTTCGCTTCGCTCCACAGGTAGTATCACATTTTTCATTTCATTTCATTACAGTACAACGGCTTGATTTGTTTGATCGTAGCTAGCTACATAGCTAGCTACATAGCCGTCTTTGTATCAAAGATAATTGTGTAGTCTAGAGCGATTTCCTAGGTTAGCTAGCCAGCTATTGTCGTTCTTTTAACGCAACGTAACGTAATCAACACTGCTAGCTAGCCAGCTAGCCCCGAATAGCAGCACAGTAGAAACTATTACACTCAACGGAACGACTTGATTAGTGTAGTGTCAACAACGCAGCCAATGCCAACTAGCCTACTTAGTCAACAACGCAGCCTCTGCCAGCTAGCCTACTTCAGCAGTACTGTATCATTTTAATCATTTTAGTCAATAAGATTCTTGCTACGTAAGCTTAACTCTCTGAACACTCGTGACGTGTAGTCCACTTGTCATTCCAATCTCCTTTGCATTAGCGTAGCCTCTTGTGTAGCCTGTCAACTATGTGTCTGTCTATCCCTGTTCTCTCCTCTCTGCACAGACCATACAAACGCTCCACACCGCGTGGCCGCGGCCACCTAATCTGGTGGTCCCAGCGCGCACGACCCACGTGGAGTTCCAGGTCTCCGGTAGCCTCTGGAACTGCCGATCTGCGGCCAACAAGGCAGAGTTCATCTCAGCCTATGTCTCCCTCCAGTCCCTCGACTTCTTGGCACTGACGGAAACATGGATCACCACAGACAACACTGCTACTCCTACTGCTCTCTCTTCGTCTGCCCACGTGTTCTCGCACACCCCGAGAGCTTCTGGTCAGCGGGGTGGTGGCACCGGGATCCTCATCTCTCCCAAGTGGTCATTCTCTCTTTCTCCCCTTACCCATCTGTCTATCGCCTCCTTTGAATTCCATGCTGTCACAGTTACCAGCCCTTTCAAGCTTAACATCCTTATCATTTATCGCCCTCCAGGTTCCCTCGGAGAGTTCATCAATGAGCTTGATGCCTTGATAAGCTCCTTTCCTGAGGACGGCTCACCTCTCACAGTTCTGGGCGACTTTAACCTCCCCACGCCTACCTTTGACTCATTCCTCTCTGCCTCCTTCTTTCCACTCCTCTCCTCTTTTGACCTCACCCTCTCACCTTCCCCCTACTCACAAGGCAGGAAATACGCTCGACCTCATCTTTACTAGATGCTGTTCTTCCACTAACCTCGTTGCAACTCCCTCCAAGTCTCCGACCACTACCTTGTATCCTTTTCCCTCTCGCTCTCATCCAACACTTCCCACACTGCCCCTACTCGGATGGTATCGCGCCGTCCCAACCTTCGCTCTCTCTCCCCGCTACTCTCTCCTCTTCCATCCTATCATCTCTTCCCTCTGCTCAAACCTTCTCCAACCTATCTCCTGATTCTGCCTCCTCAACCCTCCTCTCCTCCCTTTCTGCATCCTTTGACTCTCTATGTCCCCTATCCTCCAGGCCGGCTCGGTCCTCCCTCCCGCTCCGTGGCTCGACGACTCATTGCGAGCTCACAGAACAGGGCTCCGGGCAGCCGAGCGGAAATGGAGGAAAACTCGCCTCCCTGCGGACCTGACATCCTTTCACTCCCTCCTCTCTACATTTTCCTCTTTCTCTCTGCTGCTAAAGCCACTTTCTACCACTCTAAATTCCAAGCATCTGCCACTAACCCTAGGAAGCTCTTTGCAACCTTCTCCTCCCTCCTGAATCCTCCTCCCCCTCCCCCCCTCCTCCCTCTCTGCAGATGACTTCGTCAACCATTTTGAAAAGAAGGTCGACGACATCCGATCCTCGTTTGCTAAGTCAAACGACACCGCTGGTTCTGCTCACACTGCCCTACCCTGTGCTCTGACCTCTTTCTCCCTCTCTCTCCAGATGAAATCTCGCGTCTTGTGACGGCCGGCCGCCCTACAACCTGCCCGCTTGACCCTATCCCCTCCTCTCTTCTCCAGACCATTTCCGGAGACCTCCTCCCTTACCTCACCTCGCTCATCAACTCATCCCTGACCGCTGGCTACGTCCCTTCCGTCTTCAAGAGAGCGAGAGTTGCACCCCTTCTGAAAAAACCTACACTCGATCCCTCCGATGTCAACAACTACAGACCAGTATCCCTTCTTTCTTTTCTCTCCAAAACTCTTGAACGTGCCGTCCTTGGCCAGCTCTCCCGCTATCTCTCTCAGAATGACCTTCTTGATCCAAATCAGTCAGGTTTCAAGACTAGTCATTCAACTGAGACTGCTCTTCTCTGTATCACGGAGGCGCTCCGCACTGCTAAAGCTAACTCTCTCTCCTCTGCTCTCATCCTTCTAGACCTATCGGCTGCCTTCGATACTGTGAACCATCAGATCCTCCTCTCCACCCTCTCCGAGTTGGGCATCTCCGGCGCGGCCCACGCTTGGATTGCGTCCTACCTGACAGGTCGCTCCTACCAGGTGGCGTGGCGAGAATCCGTCTCCACACCACGTGCTCTCACCACTGGTGTCCCCCAGGGCTCTGTTCTAGGCCCTCTCCTATTCTCGCTATACACCAAGTCACTTGGCTCTGTCATAACCTCACATGGTCTCTCCTATCATTGCTATGCAGACGACACACAATTAATCTTCTCCTTTCCCCTTCTGATGACCAGGTGGCGAATCGCATCTCTGCATGTCTGGCAGACATATCCGTGTGGATGACGGATCACCACCTCAAGCTGAACCTCGGCAAGACGGAGCTGCTCTTCCTCCCGGGGAAGGACTGCCCGTTCCATGATCTCGCCATCACGGTTGACAACTCCATTGTGTCCTCCTCCCAGAGCGCTAAGAACCTTGGCGTGATCCTGGACAACACCCTGTCGTTCTCAACTAACATCAAGGCGGTGGCCCGTTCCTGTAGGTTCATGCTCTACAACATCCGCAGAGTACGACCCTGCCTCACACAGGAAGCGGCGCAGGTCCTAATCCAGGCACTTGTCATCTCCCGTCTGGATTACTGCAACTCGCTGTTGGCTGGGCTCCCTGCCTGTGCCATTAAACCCCTACAACTCATCCAGAACGCCGCAGCCCGTCTGGTGTTCAACCTTCCCAAGTTCTCTCACGTCACCCCGCTCCTCCGCTCCCTCCACTGGCTTCCAGTTGAAGCTCGCATCCGCTACAAGACCATGGTGCTTGCCTACGGAGCTGTGAGGGGAACGGCACCTCAGTACCTCCAGGCTCTGATCAGGCCCTACACCCAAACAAGGGCACTGCGTTCATCCACCTCTGGCCTGCTCGCCTCCCTACCACTGAGGAAGTACAGTTCCCGCTCAGCCCAGTCAAAACTGTTCGCTGCTCTGGCCCCCAATGGTGGAACAAACTCCCTCACGACGCCAGGACAGCGGAGTCAATCACCACCTTCCGGAGACACCTGAAACCCCACCTCTTTAAGGAATACCTAGGATAGGATAAAGTAATCCCTCTCACCCCCCCTCCCCCTGAAAAGATTTAGATGCACTACTGTTCCACTGGAGGTCATAAGGTGAATGCACCAATTTGTAAGTCGCTCTGGATAAGAGCGTCTGCTAAATGACTTAAATGTAATGTTAAATGTGTTGGCCGGGGTAGTCATTGTAAATAAGAATTTGTTCTTAATTAACTGACTTGCCTGAATGAATAAATGTCAATAAAAAATTATCCCATGGGTAAATCAGTGTCATTTCTTGTCCTCTATCTCCCTTTATAGGTTGCTTAGCATTCTGGTGCTTCCCCTGCTTTGCCTGTATAACGGCAAGGGAGGCTGGGGAGTGCCTGTGTCTGCCCCTGCTAGACGGCTTCGGCCTTATCCCCCCCGCCACCATGTCCCTGAGGGTGGGGATCCGCCAGCGCTACGGCATCGAGGTAAGGACACAGAGAACGCCATGACCTTGTCTAGAGTCATAACATTTGGTTTTCTCATTGTTTACTGTTAGCACAAATCAAATCAACATTTGTCATGTGCGCCGAATACAACAGGTGGAGTGAAATGCTTACTTACAGGCTCTAACCAACAGTGCAAAAAATGTATTTTGTGAACAATAGGTAAGTAAAGTAATAAAAACAACAGTAAAAAGAGAGTGAAAAATAACAGTAGCGAGCAGAGGTGGGGCCAAGTCATTGTTTTACAAGTCACAAGTAAGTCTTAAGTCTTAGCACCCAAGTTCCAAGTCAAGTCTCAAGTCGCGACAGGGAAGTCCGAGTAAAGTCTCAAGTCAAGTCTCAAGTCCTAAACCTGAAGTTTTGAGTCCTAAACAAGTCATAATGTGCTCTTCACCAAATGTAATACCAAGAGTAATAGTTAGTATATTACATTTACGCAAATCATAAATGCTTTTAAAAATATGTATATATTTATTACCTTTCCCAATAAACGTTATATTTCCATGGAAATACATGGGTAGACATGAGAACAACAATAGTTATCGACTATCAAGGATCGCTATGGGGCGCAGTAGACTTGTACACAATCGCCCAACCATAACACACACACACACACAGACAGACACACACACACTCTCTCTCTCTCTCTCTCTCTCTGTGTGGTTACAGTAGGCTAATGCATGTCAGTGGTTTTAGGAACAGCAGTAACATCAGGCAGGATTTAGGCTACCAACTGCCTAGCCAGTTGTAGCTCAATCTTGGGTGCAATGATCACATTCCCGCACTGACTGACCGTGTGGAAGCTCATTGATTTAATGTTAGGTTAGCCTACATGATACACTAGTAAAGTAATAAAATATATATCTGTCGGCTATATTAGCCATGACTTACCGTTCTTTGTGCAGCTTCAAATGTCGAACAAAGTTGGAAATTGTTGCGCCTCCGTCTGTAATTTTCTTCCTGCATGTTTGGCAAGTTGCAATCTGTTTTTTGTTGATACAGCTTCGTCTTTCTATCTGAAAATAATAATTTGGGGTATCATCTTTCCAAGGGCTCCATCTGAATTCACCTGCCGACGTTCCTCTGCGCTGCCACGCACAACTTTTTCTCAGCTGGCACAACTTGATTGGCTGCTGTCCGATTCAAACTGTAATCCGTTAAATGAAGAGTTGATGCGCTGCACACTTTTTTTAATAGCATCATTTTTAATATTTGGGCTTGAGGAGGTAATCAAGTCAGGTCGAGTCATAAGGCTCAAGTCCAAGTCAAGTCACGAGTCATTGGTGTCAAAGTCGAGTTGCAAGTCATCATATTTGTGACTCGAGTCTGACTCGAGTTCAAGTCATGTGACTCGAGTCCACACCTCAGGTAACGAGGCTATAACAGTAGCGAGGCTACATACAGGCACCGGTTAGTCGGGTAATAATGCATATGAATACAATGTCCATACAAATTATGTGTATCGCCCAGTTCCTTTGACTGTACATGTGAATGTGTTATATCTCAAAATAGTGTACAACTATCAGTCCCTCCATCTCTCCAGTAATTCATGATCAAATCAAATCAAATTGTATTTGTCACATGCGCCGAATACAAAAGGTGTAGACCTTACATTGAAATGCTTACTTACAAGCCCTTAACCAACAATGCAGTTTTAAGAAAAATACCTTAAAATAAAGATGAAATATAAGTAACAATGTTCACCTCACCTTCTAATCTGATCTCAGAACTCTCCTAACCAGTTCTAATGACCTAAGTTTCAGGAGTACCTGTGGCCCAGATCATGCCCACATTTTTTTTTGAGTACTCAAACTCTGTTTCAATACCTGCATACTGAGGGAGTTGCCTGTGTACCAGTCTGTCTGTGTTAACATTCCTCTCCTTGCCAATCCTAGTCATGCCGATCAATGAGTTGTAATGATAGAACAAACTGATCGGGGACCAGGCTACTCAGGGATTCATGCATCATGTTCTGAAGATGGCACAGTGCTGAACTCCGATCAGACAGTCTATCTCCGCTAATTGATTAATTGATTCATGTAGTCAATGTTAACTGATCCTAGATCAGGTGTAATGTGATGTATCTCTGTCTCCTCCCTAAAAGGGCACCATGTGTAATGACTGTGTCTATTCATTCTTCTGCGGGCCCTGCACCTGGTGTCAAATGTCAAGAGAGATGAAGTCCCGCCTCCAACCAGTCACTCTCATCAACCCACATGTAAGATAAGGACAGACCTCGTTCTTCCTCATCCTCTTCTTCGTCATCATGCACCATCATCATCATATATCCCTCCTCTTCATCCTCTTCCTCCTCCACCTTCATCATAGTCATTAGACTAATAATAACCAACATCCTCATCATTAGACTCGTGTTAATGGAATAGTAACAATACCAAGCCTGCACTTTCTACTACAGGAAGCTGCTGATGGGAGGACGGCTCATAATAATGTCCGGAATGGAGCAAATGGTGTATTTAATACCATCCCATTAATTCCTCTCCAGCCATTACTACGGGCCCGTCCTCCACAATTAAAGGGCCACCAATCTCCTGTGCTTTCTATCCTCTGTTGACTCTTCTATCACCGATCACTGTCACCAAACTCATCACCATTGAACGTCACACACGTGTACACCTGTACTGTGAGCCACCCAAAACTGTTCTCCATTCAGTTTCAAGCAGGTCTGCAATAGTATCCTGTTCTTAGGTTGTTCACGTTCACTTCCACCCTGCTGACAGCTGAAATAGTTGACTGTATCTGTAAAGGCCCTTTAGATTTGTTGGGGTGTGTGAAAGATGAATGAATATGTGTGTATAAATCAATTTCCAAAACCCTTTTGAAAACTGGACCTTTTTATCTACCACTATGCGAAATGTACAAAACATGTCCAAATGTATTGTAGAAACATATGAGAGAAATAGGTGTGACACATTTCCAAACAACAAAACATACATTCAGATATATCTTTCATGTTTGCAGTATAAATGTATCGTAATTAATGGTGAATAAATGATTAAAAGATGAGTGCCTGTCCTGTCTCTGTGACGTTAATACAGAGGATACTGTATGTCACTGATCTTTAGTGAAGGTGTTGAATCTTATGCAAACCACACACATGCAAATAGTGACTGTTCTATAATTTAGTTCCTGAATGATATGATTTTTAATGCCACCTCTGGTCCGGAGATACCTCTCACAAACCTGGATACAGCCAGGCAGAGCTGTCCATTTCAGGTGAGTATATTTTATTAAGAGTCATAATTCAATAAAACAGAACTTAGATTGAACATACCCCACCACTAGAATTATAGGCTGCAATGATTTGTATTTGATGGGGAGACTTATACGTAGACTACATAGACTTATACGTTTTAACATCAGATGAATGGTGAACACTCTATAGACTACAGTTTGAAAATAAACAGTACCAGAGTGCACACAGTAGCCTATTGGTTGTTAAGTGATGATTGAAGGGGCTCCACTTGTAAGACGTGAATTAGCCACTTAGAATAGAAGAGCTATTAAAGCGCATTTCGAAGCCAGGTGAAAGATGTGTGTGTGTGTGTGGGGGGGGGATATTTCATATTTGATTTCAGCAAGTTGGCATTGGGGGGGGGGGGGCAGGAAAAAGTAACAATCCATTGATGTTTGTTGTTGCTTTTTGTTCAGGTTCTTTGTCCTTAGTCGAGTGGCCAGCCGGCCAGTCACCATGGCATCGAGTGTGATAATCAACAACCAACATTCTCAGCCTCCTCAGCCCCAGACACCAGCTTTCATAGCTGTCCACTCTAACCAGTGGAACACTGGCATTTGTGACTGCTTCGACGACTTGCAAGTCTGTGAGTCTGTCTGTCTATTTGTTTGTCCATTTATCCAGTGTTCAGCGAATCATTCACATTTCTCTGCAAAAATGTTGAATTCAGAGTTCACTATTAATTTACATTGTTCACTATTCATTCACATTTACATTGTATTTCGGAATACCTTATTAAAACATTGTTCTATAAAAAGCACATATGTGATACATTATATTGTTCCGTTTGGACTTACGCCGTGCTTGGAATAGTATTATAGCCCATACAGTCAGGTCCATAAATATTTGGACTATGTTATTCCAAGTTATTATTACTTTAGCTGTCTACCACAGCATATTGGAGTTCAAATTAAATAATGAATATGTGCATACTTTCAGCTTTAATTTGAGGTAGGCATTTACATCCAAATCAGGTGAATGGTTTTGTAATTACAGCACTTTTTATTTGTGCCTCCCCCCTTTTTTAATGGACCAAAAGTAATTGGACAATTGGCTGCTCAGCTGTTCCATGGCCAGGTGTGTGTTATTCCCTCATTAGTTCATTTACACGTAAGCAGATAAAAAGTATAGAGTTGTGTGGCATTTTCATTTGGAATCTGTTGCTGTTAACCCTCAATATGAAGTCCAAAGAGCTGTCACTGCCAGTGAAGCAAGCCATCATTAGGCTGAAAAGCAAAACAAACCCATCATAGAGATAGCAAAAACATTAGGTGTGGCCAAATCAACCATTTGGTACATTCTTAAAAAAGAAAGAACACACTGGTGAACTCAGGAACACCAAAAAGACCCGGAAGAGCATGGGAAACATCTGTGGTGGATGACAGAATCATTGTTTCCCTGGTGAAGAGAAACCCCTTCAGTTGGCCAGATCCAGAACACCTTCAGTGGGTAGGTATATCTGTGTCAAAGTCAACCATTAAGAGAAGACTAGTAAATACAGGGTTTACCACAAGATGTAAACAATTGGTGAGCATCAAAAACAGGAAGACCAGATTCGAGTTTGTCAACAAGCATCTAAAAAAAGCCTGTATAGTTCTGGAACAACATCCTATGGACAGATGAGACAAAGATCAACTTGTACCAGAATGATGGGAAGAGAGAAGAGTTATGGAGAAGTGAAGGAACTGTTTCCTTTCAAATCCATTGTGGTGGCGTGCAGAGACAGAATTATGCAAATTGTGTCACTGTCCAAATACATATGGACCTGACTGACAGCGTTACTAGCCACTAATCAAAGTGAGTGGGATAAGTGTCGTAATCAGTGTTAACAGATCTCTTCCCTGACCTGCGCTTTGCGACCCTATGATCAGGCTGTTTTGCCTTCTGGTGCTTCCCCTGTTTCGCCTGCACCACCACCTCAGAGTTCGGAGAGTGTTTCTGTCTCCCCATGCTGGACGGCTTATGGTCCTCCACCCAGCTGGTAGGGGTGCCAACCTGCATTCCTCCTGTGTCCATGTCCATGAGGGTGGCTGTACGTACCCGGTATGGCATTCAGGTGGGTTAATGAATGTCAATCTGAACGCCTGAATAAAGAAACTAGACCAGGAAGATTGTTAGGGTAGGCCTACAGACTGTGTAAACGTGAGGCAGTACACACAACACAGCAAATCAAAAAACATGTTATTGGTCACATACACGTGTTTAGCAGATGTTATTGCGGGTGTAGCGAAATGCTTGCGTTTCTGGCTCCAAAGGTGCAGTAATATCTAACAAGTCAAATCGAACAATACACACAGATCTAAAGTAAAGGAATGGAATGAACAATATATAAATATTTGGGCTAGCAATGTTGGAGTGGCATAGGATAAGATACAGAAGAATAGGATAGAATACAGTATATACATATGAGATGAGTAACGCTAGATATATAAACATTATTAAAGTGGACAGTGATTTCAGGTCTATTTATATAGGGCAGTCACCTATAATGTGCTAGTCATGGCTTTTTAACAATCTGACCTTGAGATAGAAGCTGTTTTTCAGCCTCCTGAAAGCTTCTGTCCAGTTAATGAAACAGCCCGGTAGTCAGTGTAATCATACAGTATCCCAGGTTTGAAACCTCTGCTGATACCTCATTGCAAGTAAAAACAAAATCCTGGGTGGAACATTGCCAGAATCAGGCAGGAATAAGCAAGAAATCCAAGAATCATCCAAACTGGGATTTCTAGAAAAACAGGGAATTTTGGGATCATAACCCTGTCTATATGTGTTCAGGGTGACATGACGGCAGACTGTGTGTACTCCACCTTCTGCAACATCTGCTCCTGGTGCCAGATGGCCAGGGAGATCAAGAGACGCAGACAGACCTTCACCGTCATCAACGCCCAGCCCACCATGCTGCCCGGTCAGCCCATGTTGATGGCCTCCCAGCCTGGGGTCATCACATCTCAGCCTATGATCACCTCTGCCCCTCAGGCCATCTTGAGCACTAGATTCATGTAACCTTTGACCCAAGACACAGAAACCACACCACGCCCTCTGGTGGTGATTTCATAGAGGTGATGTAATGGAGGTGATGCACAATGTATAAGACTTGAGGCATTGGAATTCATGTAAAATCTTGCACAATTCCAGCATTTACTGTACATAAGGATAGCTGTGAAATGTAAGTATCTATTATTTTAACTATGTCAATCACCCAATGCAGATTGTTATATAATAATGAACATTTGGTGGGTGCCTATATTTGTCCTATTTCATATGTGCAAGTGTGTATTGTATGCATGTGTGAATTGGAAATGTATTTTTTTGTATATCCCAACTCCCCCTGAGACACCCTCTGAGAGCGGGGTCACGGCCAGGGTCTGCCATTATCAACGGCGACCCTGGAGCATTTAGGATTAAGTGCCTTGCTCAAGGGCACATCGATTCACACAATGTGACGTAAGTAAGCCATCTGTTACCTTGAGAGCCAGACAGTTATTAATGTCTGTGGATAAGGCCAGTATCAGAGGGAGAGAGAGGGAGGGAGTGAGAGAGAGAGGGAGGGAGAGGGAGAGTAAGAGAGAGAGAGAGGAAGGCTGTAGCCCTCTCTGATAGGACTGTGCTAACAGTCACAGTGACTCATGTTCATCATTAAATGTTTATTTTTATACTGCTGTGACCTCCCTCCCTCTGACTTTCCAAAACAGTAAAGGACGTTACTGTACTTTAGGGAAGAGTGGAGTCCATCTCTAATGTCATGGATGTAATGTTGAATATGTTACAGTAGGGTCCTACTGCATTTAAAAATTAAAACATAATCTATACAAAGATAATGTTAATGTGTAATGTTGCTTTGCCTGAAACGTGTATATTCTCAGTTAAACTCAATAAACATTTATCAAAAACAAGGATTTTCCAGTCTGCTTATGAAAATGTTACAATATAAACAATTTGGCAATATATAACGCATCAAGAAACTGTCAGTTAATAAGCTCACTCCAGCTTGGTCTTTCTCCTGGAGCTCTTGCAGCACAGTCTGCTGCAGACAGAAACTGAGGCCCAGAGAGAGGCCCCGCTGAGGGCCAGGAGCAGCGTCGCCACATCCAAGCTGTGGTTGGAGTACCAGGACATGCTGTAGGCTTCGGTGTGCAGGTGGGATGACGTTCCTCATCACGTAATCAAACCAGAAAGTGGTGCTGGCGAGAGGGGACAAGGGTGTGTTGCGGTACAGGCCAAAGATCTTCTGCATTCTGTGGCAGTAGGAGGGATTCTCCAGGACGTCCCTTAGGACCTCCAGGAAGTCCACTGTGGTGAGAGTGGCAGCCTCCAGACATTGCAAACTTGTTTTGGGTTGGCCCAGGAGGTTGCTCTGGGGGAGCCAGTGTAGCAGCAGGGTGTTGTTCGCCAGGGAAGAGGGTCTTTCTCCCAGGAACCTCCACAACACCGTGTGGGGCAGCTGGGCAAAGGCTTGGGCCACCGCCTTGGTCACCTCCTTAGGCAGGGAGAACACCAGCATTCCCAGAGACATGACCACCACCCCGTGCTCTGCATGAAGGCCTCCAGGTCAGGGAGCGGACGACACTAGAAGCCCCCCATATAGACCACGTTGGGCATGGTGGGCCACAGGAACTCAAAGACAAAGTCCACCCGCATCAGCCACACGTCTGCTGAATGCTGTATGGAGAGCAAGTCAGCAGCAGAGGGGAAGTGACATTTGAGCAGATTGGCGTACCGATGGTTAATAAAGAAATATTGCGCCACCACACTATAGACATAATGCAACATATTTCTGGTTCTCTAGAGGAAGTCCATGTGGTCAGAGAGCTCTTTGCCCGACACGGGGACGTAGGACAGTGGCGAGGGGGCAAAGGCGAAGTGACCCTCTCCCATGTTGATCCAGGGCAGGTTGAAGACCAGAAGCAGACGGAGGTAGTTGGCCAGGAGGATCCCTGTGGGCAGAGCAGGGTGTCAGCACCAGGTCAAACTGAGCATCCCAGAGCCGAGCCATGAACACTGGATCATCTGCTCCAGAACGTCCGCTCTGACGCAGATCTTGTGGCCTGTCGGCTGCATGGATGTGATCTCGTACTGATGGAGGAAGGACCGCAGGAAGGGCGGCAGGGTCCGGATTCCCAGAATCGTTTGCAGCATCTTGTCGTGGAAGTTCTTGTCCACCTCGTCCTCCAGCATGAGGACGGTGATGGAGCTGTAGAGAGGGAACTTCTGGGAGATGTACCAGCTCTTGGCAGAGCGCAGCACGGTGAGGTCGTGATCTCGGGAGTGGAGCGTTGACCCAGTGGCTGCCATCCACCGGGACCACCAGGATCTTCCTACTGCAGGCGCTACAATGGCAACCATTGCCGGGCGATAGAAGCAGGAAGTAGAGGGCAGCCAAGAAAGGAGATGTCACTCTTATCATCATAGCTGTCTGTGGAGAAGCCATACAACAGATATGGAATTGATTAAAGAGGTGAAATCCAACACAACAAATAAAGAATGTGTGTAAAACAGAGCCAGCTCTGGTGTGACTCATGTTTTGTGTTTTTTTTATTTATTTAACCCTTATTTAACTAGGCAAGTCAGTTATTTACAATGAAGGCCTAAAGGTGAACAGTGGGTTAACTGCCTTGTTCAGGGGCAGAACGACAGATTTTTATCTTGTCAGCTGGGGGATTCGATCCAGCAACCTTTTGCTCTAACCACTAGGCTACCTGCTCCATGTGAGCTAATGCGAGCTAGTACTTTAGACGAGACTCTACAATACTTATTAAAGTGTGGTAATGCATCAACAAACAAAGTGTTGTATTATTTAATACAACTCAGAAAGCAGGCTACTGAAATACCATTATAGCCCAACTTCACTAAAGTCCATAAGTGAACTTCAGTTTAATGAACCTTAATAACACTGCCCTGGTAACAACACAGTTAAGGCAATATGCTCTACAGAGGGGGCATTGTATCACATCGGTCTGCTTGGTCTGCTGGAGCCAGAGGCAGGGGACTGGAATATTAAGTAGTGAAAGGCTTCATGGATCCTGATCCATGACATGGAATATAAAATATAGACTTGCAAATGTTACATGTAGAACAATGAATATATATATATATCAATCTGAGTTCCCAATCTCCACACATACACGCGCTCTGTTCTTTGCAGAGTGCAAGGGTAGTGTTGCAGTACTCTATTTGCATTGACAGAGGTACAGATGGTTTGATACACTGAGTGTACAAAACATTAGGAACACCTTCCTAATATTAGGTTGCACCCCATTTTGCCCTCAGAACAGCCTCAATTCGTCGGGGCATGGACTCTACAAGGTGTCTACAGCGTTCCACAGGGATGCTGGCCCATGTTGACTCCAATGCTTCCCACAGTTGTGTCAAGTTGGTTGGATGTCCTTTGGGTGGTGGACCATTCTTGATACACACGGGAAACTGTTGAGGGTGAAAAACCCAGCAGTGTTGCAGTTCTTGACACCGGTGCGCCTGGCAGCTACTACTCACCTTCCAACAGGACAACGACCTTAAGCACAAAGCCAAGACAACGCAGGAGTGGCTTCGGGAGTGGCTGAATGTCCTTGGGTGGCCCAGCCAGAGCCCGGATTTGAACGGGCTCTGGCTGTAATCGCTGTAATCGCTGCCAAAGGTGCTTCAATAAAGTACTGAGTAAAGGGTCTAAATACTTAGGTAAATGTAATATTTAATTTTTTGTAAATATACATTTGTTTTTGCTTTGTCTTTATGGAGTATTGTGTGTAGATTGATGAGGATATATATATATTGTTTTATCCATAATGCTGTAATGAAACAAAATGTGGAAAAAGTCAAGGGGTCTGAATACTTTCCGAATGCTCTGTAGGGCCAGAGAACAACACAGACAGTGAAACATGGACAGACAGTGACACATTCAATACCGCCTTTCACACTCTTGCCTGTATCTAGCTGATCTAGGGTGAAATCATTCGTCCAACAGTTGCAAACAAGTGTATCTATTGGACAAATTCTGGTATGTTTAACCCCGTTTCATTTAGTTTGCTTCCGTTTAAGAAACGTTTTTCAACAGGATCGGCGGAATGAATACACCCCTGATCACAAGTAAACTTTCATAGCTCACTTTCATAGCAGCCACGTTGTATTCCTTCTCGCATCAATGCGCTCTCCTCCTCTCACCTTTCCCTTCGCTTGTGGATTTCAATGCACAACACACCAGCTGTATGTGACCAAGTGGAAAAACCTTTCCAAGCCAAACCATATCATAACTGCTACACACATCCTACATCAATGTCACCATATTAGCTGAAGTAACATCATAGTCAACATATCTAATAGAACTTACACGTTAGTAAACCCACTACAATCACCTAGTAACATTAGTGTACAGTCAGTAATCTACTCAGTAAGCAGTTTAGCAGTTACACCGGCAGGCCCTGGTGGCAATACATTTGTCAAACCAAAAGCTTACTTACTTGTGTTGGATAGTCATAGTCAGCTAGCTAACATAGCATCCCTCTGTTTGAGCCGGGTGTTTGAGTAGCCTAAACTAGCTAGCTAGCTGCATTTGCTAGCTAAGTACGTGTTAAGTGAAAGTGAATAAAACATTTAATAAATGAATTTGTTCAAAACTGTTTAACCATTGTCTTTCTCTCTCTTTGAGTCAATTACTCAGTTCATGTCAGTTCATGCTGCAAGAGCTCTGTTAGGTTGGAGGATGTCTCCAGAAGTTGTCATATGGAGGGGGGTGTGAACCATGAGCCTCCTAGGTTTTGTATTGAAGTCAATGTACCCAGAGGAGGACGGAAGCTAGCTGTCCTCTGGCTGTTTTAATCAATTATTTGGTGACATGAATATATTTAGTATTTTTTTATTTTATTTTTATAAAATTCACTGAGGATGGTCGTCCCCTTCCTCCTCTGAGGAGCCCCCACTGGTTCAAAGGCAATTAAATATTTTTTACCTTGGCAATTCACTCTTTAATGGCACACAGATTACACACTCCATGTATAAATAGTCTCAGGGCTTAAAGCTCCTCCTTTACCCTGTCTCCTCCCCTTCATCAACAATGATTGAAGTGGATTTAACAGATGACATCAATACGGGATCAATGCTTTCACCTGGATTCACCTGGTGAGTCTATGTCACGTTTTGTACATTTTGACATTTCTTTCGTATAGATAATTGACCTGAATGTATCACTTATGTGATGTTGGGTTGAACAAAGTAATATAGAGATTCCACATTGGCATCACGTAGGTACTGTTTCACTCTTCTATCCATGGCTGGAGTGTCCTTGTTGCTGTGCGCATAGTTGGTCAAGGTCCATTTAGAATAACACCCTGTGTTAACTTTCGCTATAATGCTAAACTGAACCCTACTGTGCTGGCTCGGATGTTTTCTTTTCACATTGTCCTTTCCAGTAACTATAGTGTGGTGGACGCGTAACCTGGCAAGTAGGCCTACAGTGCAGCCTGGCTTGGCTCAGTAGAGTGAAAAGGGTATGTGTATGCAATATCTTAGACATCTTGCCAGTCAGACATTTAACTTTGAAAAGGCATTGTTCCTTAGATATTTAAAGTCATTGCCGTGTATAGATGATGAAATAGAGCTGTGAGTCATAAGACACATTTGACTTGACAACATTTTTACAACTTTGCACTTTATTGAACATGAAATGGATAACCGTGATGGCTTACTCAGACATTAGCAGTGATGGTTCAACGGCTTCAGTAAATACCCCTCCATACAATTTCATCTTCAATTATGACTTGCTAAATTGTGATATAGTATGCTAAAATGAATGGATCTAGTAAAAATGTAACAAAATATTAATTGGGAATTGAATTTCTTTCATACTGCATTTCCTCAATCAGTGTACACATATGAGGTACCAGTAGGCCTACAGATATAGTAACTGCATAAATTAAACATCTTTATGGTCTACAACTTCTACAAACAGTTAAAACCATAAAAAGCTTTCTAATGGCTTCCATGTGAA
Source organism: Oncorhynchus nerka (assembly GCF_034236695.1). Classification (NCBI taxonomy): domain Eukaryota; kingdom Metazoa; phylum Chordata; class Actinopteri; order Salmoniformes; family Salmonidae; genus Oncorhynchus; species Oncorhynchus nerka. Next base: position 26,187,573 of record NC_088407.1, read on the forward strand.
ATAAACAACACTCAAAGTTGATTCTTATTAAATGGGCAACCCTACAAATCCCTTCCACCATGGGGGGTGAGGAGCTCAATGTTCTTTACCCGGCTGCTTAGAATACAAACTGTCCCCCAGGATGTCTGAACATGGCATTCCTCCCTCATCTTCCTTATCTAACTCAGAGGAGGAGTTAGTTGGTTGTTTGTTGGTGTGATGCTCGACTATAAAAACCAGTCCATCTGGGATCTCGTGTATTAACTAGCGACGAGGAAGAGGACAAGGGACAGTCTTTGTGTTACAGGTCACAGTGAGTTTATCATGTCTTTCACTAAACACTAACTGTGCTTCTCAGTGAAACTGAGACTGGCTATCCGTGCACACTGCTGCTACCGTGATATGATGAGAGTGCACTTGAAGAAGTAGGCGATAGATATATTGTATCGCTCTATGTATTGTATCTCACTATATGTTTTGTAAATTTGGATTACCATAGTTTCTATTGCCTTGTTAGGCAAAAACATCACATAGTTAGCATATATTGTTGTAGTAAAAAATATTTGAATAAGAATCTTTCAAAAAGAAACCAATATGCATGCATTTTGCTTTACTGAAAGATCTACATTTTTCAACTGGATATTAGCATAAAATATGATAAAAGGCTGGACGCTCCATGACTTTTAGAGATAATGAAATAACCATAATAATCATCCAAAGTAATATAGTGAATTGAATAATTTCTAAATGATGCACAGCATACTGTGAGAGAGTGGAGCCAGTTGATGCTGATGGATTCTAGTTCAGAACCCTGTGTAAACCTCCAGTACAGACTATCAACAGCTTATTGTGAAATAGACAAATTACTTATTTGAAATTCGTGACAGGCACATGAAAAAGTACACTGTGTGTATTAGACTATTTTCATGCCAACATTACACTATTTTCTTTCTTCGTAATACATTTGAGTACATTACACAAATTTCAATTTGTTGTGGCTAACGTTAGCTAGGCTAGCTAGGTGTCTAATGTTAGCTAACGGGCTAACGTTAGCTAGGCTAGGGGTTAATGTTAGGGTTAGGTTTAGGGGCTAAGGTTAGGTAATCCGCTGGCTAAGTAGTTAAAGGGTTAAGGTTAGTGTTAGGGTTAGGAGTTAGGTTAAAGGGTTAAGGTTAGGGTTGTGAGAAGGGTTAGCTAACATGCTAAGTAAATGCAAAGTTGATAATTAGCTAAAATGCCAAAGTTTTCTGTGATGAGATTCAAACACACAACCGTTGGGTTGCTAAATGTTCACATTATACAGCAATCTTTCCTGTCTTAAGTAACCTAATGTCTTTATCTGTGCAATGTACACAAAATGGTGTACTACACATGAAAACATATACTTTTTCATGTGCCTGTCACAAATTTCCAATAAGCAATTTGTGTCTGGGTTGAGTACATGGTGTTCTATAGTCTAACTGTGATGACTTGCAGCAGGGAAGGGCAGCAGATAAACATGATAAACCAATGACCTGTGGTGAGGTCAGTAGCTGAGTAAGCACTGGCTATTATCAAAGCCAGATTTACTCACAAATAAACAAATTTCACCATACAACATAACTTCAACAACCAGAGTGACATAGGCTATTATTAACTGATATTGACAAACATTTTTTTACCAAAATCTAAATACAAATGTAGCCAAGATACACAAGCAATAGCCTCTGATACACTGCTCAACTCAGCTCAGTCATAGACCAATGTATCATCCACAGTTACAACTGATAGGTGGCACTAAAAGACCAATATATAGACACATTTCATCTGAAGAATTCGCAATGCAAACTCCATAGCATTTCACAACTGATTTACAATTATTCCAATGTGCGGCGCAAGCAAACACACACAATGATTGTACTATGTGAAATATGCTTAAACTCTTTCAGTGCATTCGGAAATTATTCAGACCCCTTCACTTTTTCCACATTTTTTATTTTACAGCCTTATCCTAAAATAGATTTTTTTAGAATCATTTTTCAAATTGATTTTTTGGCACCTCAACCTACACACAATATCACATAATGACAAATCAAAAACTAGTTTAGACATTTTTTCAAGTGTATTTAAAATTAAAAAACTTAAATATTACATTTACAGAAATATTCAGACCCTTTACTCAGTACTTTATTGAAGCACATTTGGCAGCGATTACAGCCTCGAGTCTTCTTAGGTATGACACTACACGCTTGGCACACCTGCATTTGGGGAGTTTCTCCCATTCTTCTCTGCAGAACCTCTCAAGCTCTGTCAGGTTGGATTTTGAACGTCACTGCACAGCTATTTTCAGGTCTCTCCAGAGATGTTTGATCGGGTTCAAGTCCTGGCTCTGACTGGACCACTCAAGGACATTCAGAGACTTGTCCCAAAGCCACTCCTGCATTGTCTTGGCTGTCTGCTTAGGGTCATTGTCCAGTTGGAAAGTGAACCTTTGCCCCAGCCTGAGGTCCTGAGTGCTCTGGAGCAAGTTTTCATCAATGATCTCTCTGTACTTTGCTCCATTCATCTTTCCCTCGATCCTGACTAGTCTCCCACTGCCACTGAAAAACATCCCCACAGCACGATGCTGCCACCACATGCTTAACCGTAGGGATGGTGCCAGGTTTCCTCCAGATGTGATGGTTAGAATTCAGGCCAAAGAGTTCAATCTTGTTTTCATCAGACCAAAGAATCTTGTTTCTCATGGACTGAGATTCCTTTAGGTGCCTTTTTGCAATCTCTAAGCGGGCTGCCATGTTCATTTCACTGAGGAGTGGCTTCCGTCTGGCCACTCTACCTTAAAGACCTGATTGGTGGAGTGCTGCAGAGATGGTTGTCTTTCTGGAAGGTTCTCCCATCTCCACAAAGGAACTCTAGAGCGCCGTCAGAGAGTGACAATCAGGTTTTTTGTCACCTACCTGACCAAGGCCCTTCTCCTCGATTGCTCAGTTTGGCCGGCCGGCAAACTCTAGGAAGAGTCTTGGTGGTTCCAAACTTCTTCCATTTATGAATGATGGAGGCCACTGTGTTCTTGGGGACATTCAATGCTGCAGACATTTTTTGATACCCAGACAATTCCTTTGACCTCATGGCTTGGTTTTTGCTCTGACATGCACTGTCAACTGTGGAACCTTATATAGACAGGTGTGTGCCTTTCAAATCATGTCCAATCAATGGAATTTACCACAGGTGGAATCCAATCAAGTTGTAAAAATATCTCAAGGATGATAAATGGAAACAGGATGCACCTCAGCTCAATTTCGAGTCTCATAGCAAAGGCTCATTCTACAACAATGAAAACAAAATAAAGTAAAAATGTATTAAAAAAATACATTATTTACATATGTATTCAACTTATGTATAAAAAAAAACATTTTTTAAAACATTTCTAAAAATTTATTTTTGCTTTGTCATGTGGTATTGTGTGTAGATTGAGGATTCTTTTTATCTATTTAATCAATTTTAGAACAAGGCTGTAATGTAATAAAATGTGGAAAAAGTAAAGGGTAGACCTAAATGAATACTTTCCATGTGGACTTTATATTATAAATAAGGTTTGAACAAATATTCCATATCAAAACGTGTAAATAATTTTAAAAATGCAGGTCAAAGCGTCAAACTGTCCCATTAAAATGAAATTCTAGCTTGATAAATCAAATGCATTCACAGGGATGTTGTCTATTCTCATGATTCAACAGAAGCATAACCCACAAATTGCAAAATAACATGCATTTAGGTCTACCTTTACCTTTAAATTAAGTCCATTAGTCAGTCCTTCCCTCTCAGTGACAACAGAAGCCCATGTCCATTATTTTATTCTGCATGCACACAGCAGGGAAGCCACACATGTAGAATGGGTGTAATGCAGTTAATCACATCCATTTTGTAGAAGCCAAAGCTCAGGCACCAATAAAGTGGCCGGGGAAGTCCCATTCCCACTGTATATACAAAGCAAAAGTACATGTCCAAGAGGTCTAAAAGTCAGGGCAAAAACTATGAATTTGTTATGATATTTCAAACAAGTCTACAGTGCAGTACTTACTGTTCGTCTGCCCGACAGCTAGCAATGAGGGAGATGGTGGTTGCCTTGACTGTCATGAATAAAGCCACGTGTTGTATGCTGCCTCTGTCTGGTCTTCATTATATTTGACGTTCCACTCTTCGAACCCTGCAAAAGGCACATTACATGATGATTCCAACAAAGCATCCATTTGTCAGGTTGTTTTTTCTAGCTACAGTTGAGGTCCACATACACGCTAGCCAAATACATTTAACCTCAGTTTTCACAAATCCTGACATTTAATCCAAGTAAGAATTCCCTGTCTTAAGTCAGTTAGGATCACCACTTTGTTTTAAGAATGTGAAATGTCAGAAAAATAGTAGAGAGAACTATTTATTACAGCTTTTATTTATTTCATCACATTCCCAGTGTGTCAGAAGTTTACATACACTCAATTAGCATTTGGTAGCATTGCCTTTAAATTGTTTAACTTGAGTCAAACGTTTCGGGAAGCCTTCCACAAGCTTCCCACAATACGTTGGGTGAATTTTGGCCCATTCCTCCTGACAAAGCTGGTGTAACTGAGTCGGGTTTGTAGGCCTCCTTGCTCGCACACGCTTTTTCAGTTCTGGCCACAACTTTTCTACAGGACTGAGGTCAGGGCTTTGTGATGGCCACTCCAATACCTTTACTTTGTTGTCCCTATGCCATGTCGCCACAACTTTGGAAATCAAATGTATTTATATAGCCCTTCTTACATCAGCTGATATATCAGTGCTGTACAGAAACCCAGCCTAAAACCCCAAACATCAAGCAATGCAGGTGTAGAAGCACAGTGGCTAGGACCCGGCTGTGCCGGGTGGAGATTATAACAGAGCATGGCCAAGATGTTAAAATGTTCTTAAATGACCAGCATGGTCAAACAATAATAATCACAGTGGTTGTCGAGGGTGCAACAGGTCAGCACCTCAGGAGTAAATGTCAGTTGTCTTTTCATAGCCGATCATTAAGAGTATCTCTACCGCTCCTGCTGTCTCAAGAGAGTTGAAAACAGCAGATCTGGGACAGGTAGCACATCCGGTGAACAGGTCAGGGTTCCATAGCCACAGGCAGAACAGTTGAAACGAGCAGCAGCACAGCCAGGTGGACTGGGGACAGCAAGGAGTCATCATGCCAGGTAGTCCTGAGGCATGGTCCTAGGGCTCAGGTCCTCTGAAAGAGAGAATGAAAGAAAGAGAGAAAGAGAGAATTAGAGAGAGCATACTTACATTCACACAGGACACCGGATAAGACAGGAGAAATACTCCAGATATAACAGACTGACCCTAGCCCCCCGACACAAACTACTGCAGCATAAATACTGGAGGCTGAGACAGGAGGGGTCAGGAGACATTGTGGCCCCATCCGATGATACCCCCGGACAGGGCCAAACAGGCAGGATAACCCCACCCACTTTGCCAAAGCACAGCCCCCACACCACTAGAGGGATATCTTCAACCACCAAATGACCATCCTGAGACAAGGCCGAGTATAGATCACAAAGATCTCCGCCACGGCACAAACCAAGGGGGGGGGGGAGAGACCACGTCAGCGACTCAACCCACTCAAGTGACGCACCCCTCCTAGGGACGACATGAAAGAGCACCAGTAAGTCAGTGCCTCAGCCCCTGAGGCAGAGAATCCCAGTGGAGAGAGGGGAACCGGCCAGGCAGAGACAGCAAAAAACTGTCCTTGAAACAGTCTTGATATGTTCGTCAAAAGAGAGATCAGGGTGCAGAGTAACACCGAGGTCCTTCAGTTTTATTTGAGACTGTACAACCATCAAGATTACTTGTCAGATTCAGATTCAACAGAAGATCTCTTTGTTTCTTGGGACCTAGAACAAGCATCTCTGTTTTGTCCGAGTTTAAAAGTAGAAAGTTTACAGCCATCCACTTCCTTATGTCGAAACACAGGCTTCTTGCGAGGGAAATTTTGGGGCTTCACCATGTTTCATTGAAATGTATAGCTGTGTGTGCATTAGCAGTGAAAGTTAACATTATGTTTTCGAATGACATCCCCAAGAGGTCAAATATATTGTGAAAACAATAGTGGTCCTAAAACGGAACATTGAGGAACACCGAAATTTACAGTTGATTTGTCAGAGGACAAACCATTCACAGAGACAAATTGATATCTTTCTGACAGATAAGATCTAAACCAGGCCAGAACTTGTCCGTGTAGACCAATTTGGGTTTCCAATCTCTCCAAAAGAATGTGGTGATCGATGGTATCAAAAGCAGCACTAAGGTCTAGGAGCACGAGGACAGATGCAGAGCCTCGGTCTGACGCCATTAAAAGGTAATGTACCACCTTTACAAGTACAGGCTCAGTGCTATGATGGGGTTTAAAACCAGGCTGAAGCATTTCGTATACATAGGATGGAGTCCGTCACTCCTCAACAGGCCAGGCTTGGTCCTGTTTGTGGGTGAGTCCCAGAAAGAGGGCCAATTATCTACAAATTCTATCTTTTGGGAGGGGCAGGAAACAGTTTTCAACCAGCGATTGAGTTGTGAGACTCTGCTGAAGAGCTCATCACTCCCCCTAACTGGGGGGGGGGGGCCAGAGACAATTACTCGATGCCGACACATCTTTCTAGCTGATTTAAACGTTGAAGCTATGTTGCGCTTGGTGACCTCTGACTGTTTCATCCTAACATCGTTGGTGCCGACGTGGATAACAATCTCTCTATACTCGCCAGTTTTAGCTTTAGCCAGCACCATCTTCAGATTAGCCTTAACGTCGGTAGCCCTGCCCCCTGGTAAACAGTGTATGATCTCTGGATGATTCATTTTAAGTCTAATATTGCGGATAATGGAGTCGCCAATGACTAGAGTTTTCAATTTGTCACAGCTAATGGTGGGAGCATTCGGTGCCATAATGGGAAGAGTAGAGACCAGGGGAGGCTCGGCCTCTGACTCTCTGCTTAAATGGGGAGAACCAGTTGAAAGTTTGTTGGCTGAATGAGCGACACCGGTTGAGCATTCCTACAGCATTTCCCTCCAGAAGCCATGAGAAAGTTGTCCGGCTGCGGGGACCATGCAAGGGGATTTATACTACTATCTGTACATACTGGTGGCACAGACGCTGTTTTATCCTTTCCTACACTGAAATTACCCTTGCCTAACGATTGCATCTGAAGCTGGGCTGTCAGCGCAGCTATCCTCGCCATAAGGCGATCGTTCTCCTGTATATTATGAGTACAGCGACTGCAATTAGAAGGCATCATGTTAATGTTACTACTTATCTTTGGCTGTTGGAAGTCCTGACAAACCATGTCCAGATAAAACGTCCGGAGGGAAAAGTTGAATGAAAATAAGTTGAGGGAAAAAATAAAAATAAAAAGTAAAAACTGTAAAGTTGTCAGGTAGCAAAGTAAAGTTGGCAACAAAACGCACAGCAGCACGTAAACAAGTCTGCAAGTTGTGACCATATGCTTGGGGTCATTGTCCATTTGGAAGATCCATTTGCAACCAAGCTTTAACTTCCTGACTGATGTCTTGAGATGTTGCTTCAATATATCCACAGAATTTTCCTTCCTCATGAAGCCATCTATTTTGTGAAGTGCACCAGTCCCTTCTGCAGCAAAGCACCCCCACAAAATGATGCTGCCACCCCCGTTCTTCACGGTTGGGATGGTGTTCTTCAGCTTGCAATCCTCTCCCTTTTTCCTCCAAACATAACAATGGGCATTCTGGCTAAAAACAGTTCTATTTTCGTTTCATCAGACCAGAGGTAATTTCTCCAAAAAGTACGATCTTTGTCCCCATGTGCAATTGCAAACCGTAGTCTGGCTGTTTTTGGGCGGTTTTTTGAGCAGTGGCTTCTTCCTTGCTGAGCGGCCATTCAGGTTATGTCAATTTTTACTGTGGATATAGATACTTTTGTACCTATTCATCCAGCATCTTCACAAGGACCTTCTTGCCACAGCTCGCATTGATGTGCCATCCTGGATGAGCTGCACTACCTGAGCCACTTGTGTGGGTTGTAGACTCCGTCTCATGCTACCACTAGAGTGAAAGCACCGCCAGCATTCAAAAGTGACCAAAACATCAGCCAGGAAGCATAGGAACTGAGAAGTGGTCTGTGGTCACCACCTGCAGAACCACTCCTTTATTGGGGGTGTCTTGCTAATTGCCTATAATTTCCACCTGTTGTCCATTCCATTTGCACAACAGCATGTGCAATCTATTGTCAATCAGTGTTGCTTCCTAAGTGGACAGTTTGATTTCACAGAAGTGTGATTGACTTGGAGTTACATTGTGTTGTTTAAGTGTTCCCTTTATTTTTTTGAGCAGTGTACACCTCCAATTGACTCAAATGATGTCAATTAGCCTATCAGAAGCTTCTAAAGCCATGACATCATTTTCTGGAATTGTCCAAGCTGTTTAAAGGCCCAGTCAAATTAGTCTATGTAAACTTCTGACCCACTGGAATTGTAATACAGTGAATTATAAGTGAAATAATCTGTCTGTAAACAATTTTTGTGAAAATGACTTGTGTCATGCAAAAAGTAGATGTCCTATCTGTCTTGCCAAAACTATAGTTTGTTAACAAGACATTTGTGGAGTGGTTTAAAAATGTGTTTTAACCTCTAGTGACACTCCATCCCGGGTGAGGGAGCGTCATCATCGACTGACACTAATTAGCATAACGCAACGGACATAAATATTACTAGAAAATATTCCTATTCATGAAAATCACAAGTGAAATATATTGAGACACAGCTTAGCCTTTTGTTAATCACCCTGTCATCTCAGATTTTCAAAATATGCTTTACAGCCAAAGCAAGACAAGCATTTGTGTAAGTTTATTGATAGCCTAGCATAGCATTATGTTCAGCTAGCAGCAGGTAACTTGGTCACGAAAATCAGAAAAGCAATCAAATTAAATTGTTTACCTTTGATGAGCTTCGGATGTTTTCACTCATGAGACTCCCAGTTAGATAGCCAATGTTCCTTTTTTCCAAAATCTATTTTTGTAGGCGAAATAGCTCCGTTTGTTCTTCACGTTTGGCTGAGAAATCGACCGGTCACGAAAACTCTGAAAAATATTCCAAATTAGCTCCATAATATCGACAGAAACATGGCAAACGTTGTTTATAATCAATCCTCAAGGTGTTTTTCAAATATCTATTCGATAATATATCCACCGGGACAATTGGTTTTTCAGTAGGACCAATTGGAAAAATGGCTACCTCTGTATTTTACGCGAGAATCACTCTGAGAGCCATCAGGTGACCACTTACACAACGGGTATTCTTTAACATAAATGCGTAAAACTACTTCACAATGCTGTAGAAACCTTGGGGAATACGTAGAAAAAGTAATCTCTTTGATAGCCCATTCACTGCTCAATAGGGACGCATTGGAACGCAGAGCTTTCAAAACACGAGGCACTTCCGGATTGGATTTTTCTCAGGCTTGCGCCTGCAATATCAGTTCTGTTATACTCACAGACAATATTTTTACAGTTTTGGAAACTTTAGAGTGTTTTCTATCCTAAGCTGTCAAATATATGCATATTCCAGCATCTTGTCCTGACAAAATATCCCATTTACTTTGGGAACGTTATTTTTCCAAAAATGAAAATACTGCCCCCTAGTCTGACTCCAACCTAAGTGTATGTAAACATCCGACTTCAACTGTAGCTAACTTTGTTCAATTCAAGGGATGCGAGCGCCAAAATATGTAGACACGTCCAAATATGCACAGCTTACTCCAGACAATACCCACACAACATGTTTATGCAAAAGCATGCAAGGCAGTGACTGGAGTCAGCAATGGCTGTGTGTCAAGGATTTGAATGGATGGAAAGAAAGGCATGAATACCTTGGGGCCTTTCCTGAAGTTTTGTTGCAGGTTTAGCAAATGTTTATATTTTTAACATAAAATCCCCAGAATCATAATCATTAGATTATCACAAGGGAACCACTGCCTACCCTGAATAACCTGATGGCACATCAATGTAATAAACATTCCAGGTCAGGTCACCCATGTCCAATGTCTGCTGCACCCATCCAGACAGGACGGGTTCTGCAGATCCTGATGGGAGCACAGTGTAGAGTCAGGTTCTGTCTAGGGTTTCAGCCCCTGAGATGTGATGTCATTGCACCAATGTCCTTTTCATTAGGCACCAAATGCAACAAAACAGCCTCAAACAAAGAAGTACTATCTGGACTTAGAAACGCTTGTTTTCGTTTTCCTTTGCAAAACATTTTGTTGCAGTGTGTGCCCTAATTAATGCAACCCAGATCTAGCTAAATGGCCAAAGCTAAAGGGTGTGTGGACCAGTGGAGGCTGCTGAGGGGAGGACGGCTCATAATAATGGCTGGAACGGAGGGAATGGAATGGCATATGATGTATTGGATACCATTCCACCTATTCCGCTCCAGCCATTACCACAAGCTCACCCTCCCCAATTAAGGTGCCACCAACCTCCTGTGGTGTGGACTGTGTAGTATCTGTGTCTACTGAGCATGTAGTATTTGTAATGCCTGTACTGATTTGGTACTGATGCATCAGTGAATGGAGAGAGTCTATAATGTGGGAGTGGAGGAAATTTACTGATAAGGTCCACTGTACTGTGTTCATCTCTGTATTTCATCCAGATTGAAAAACCATACAGTTATATTGTGTGGTAACCTAGGGAACCAATCTGCCCATAGTGGTACGAGGTGGTGACAACTCTGTTGAGAATACATCATATCGTGCATCTACTGTGTGGCTTGATGCTTCATTCTCACAGTAGCATAACATGGGAATACTGTTTCCACACAATGTAAGAAAATGTCCCCCTCCCTTCCTTCATAACAGTTTTATCTAGTGTTTCAGCATGTACAGCTTTAGAGAATAACCCAGTGGACATTTGGACATCTGCCAATTGCAGAGGCTGACATGTCGACTATGGAATTTATTTTGTACAGAAAAGACAATACCTCGATAAAGCTACTTTATAGTCAGACCATGTAATCTCTTTCTCAGTCCTTGCATTCTGTATGCTAAAACTGCTCATGAAAATCAAACCATTTCTATTGTATACTTTTTCTAAATATAACATATACTATCGTGGAGAAGAGAAGAGAGAACATTTTCCTGAGATCGTAAACAAACATGTTTTTTTCTTGTTGTTTGTTCCCAGCTCCAATGACGTAATGGGCATGTGCGGTGGAACAGCGGTGGTCCTTCGACGAATACTCTGCCTCATCTTAATTCGGGGTTGCTGCAGTAACGGCAGTGGGGGAGGTAGAATCCTGGTCTTCCCAGAGGATGGCAGCCACTGGCTCAACATGGAAGTTATCCTCCGAGAGCTCCACTCCAGAGGTCACAACCTCACCGTGCTGCGCTCTGCCAAGAGCTGGTACATTCCCCAGAATTCCCCTGTCTACACCTCTATCACCGTGAACCCTGCTCCTCCTCCGGCGGGCGAGGACCTGGGTCCTGACTTCTACACCATCCTGATGCAGCGCTCACTGAAACTCCGCAGGATGTTACCGGTCCTCCGTTTCCTGGAGCAGCAGAAGGACACGGCGGCCATGTTGATGATGTTTCACAGCGAGGCACTCTGCATGATCTCCACCATCTTGGATGACTCTGTCCTCGTCGCCAAACTGAGGGTGTCCAGATTCGACCTGATGCTCACCGACCCTGCCTTCCCTGCTGGAGTGCTCCTGGCCCAATACCTAGGCATGCCCATGGTTTATAATGTCCGCTGGCTCAACGCAGGCGAGGCCCACATGACTGTCGCCCCCACGCTGCCCTCCTATGTTCCGATGTACAACTCCCTGTTCAGCGATAATATGGACCTCCTGCAGAGGACAGAGAACTTCCTGCGTTACCTGGTCATCCTCCTCCAGGAACACCTGGTCATCCTGCCACTCTACGTCAACCTGCTCCAACGTCACTTCCCCCCTGGTGCTGACCTGCTCTCCATGCAGCGCTCAGCAGACGTGTGGCTGATGCGGGTGGACTTTGTCTTTGAGTTCCCGCGGCCTACCATGCCCAATGTGGTCTATGTGGGGGGCTTCCAGTGCCGTCCAGCTGAGCCACTTCCGGCTGACCTGGAGGCCTTCATGCAGAGCTCTGGAAAGCACGGGGTGGTGGTCATGTCTCTGGGAACGCTGGTGTCTGCCCTGCCTAAGGAGGTGACCGAAGCAGTGGCCCAAGCCTTTGCCAAGCTGCCCCACAAGGTGGTGTGGAGGTTCCTGGGAGAAAGACCAATTTCCCTGGGGAACAACACCCTGCTACTGGACTGGCTCCCCCAGAACGACCTCCTGGGCCACCCCAAAACCCGCGCCTTCGTGGCTCACGGAGGCACCAACGGCCTGTATGAGGCCATCTACCACGGGGTCCCTGTGCTGGGCCTGCCGCTCCTCTTCGACCAGTTTGACAATGTCCTGCGGCTGCGGGTGCGAGGGGTGGCACGGGTTCTGGAGGCCGCCACTCTCACCACAGAGGACTTCCTGGAGGCCCTAAGGGATGTGCTGGAGAATAAGTCCTACCGCCACAACATGCAGAAGCTCTCTGGCCTGCACCGCGACACGCCCCTGTCCCCGCTCGCCAGTGCCACCTTCTGGATTGAGTACGTGATGAGGAACGGTGGAGCGTCCCACCTGCGCACCGAAGCCTACAGCCTGCCCTGGTACTCCTACCACAGCCTGGACGTGGCGGCGCTGCTCCTGGCCCTCAGCGGGGCCTCTCTCTGGGCCTCAGTCTATGTCTGCAGCAGGCTGTGCTGCAGGAGCTCCAGGAGGAAGACCAAGCTGGAATGAGACATTAATCTAAAGATGGGCCAAGATGGGTATTTTAGATGTTGTACGTATTTGACCATCAATTGGCACTTTTCTGTCAACGATTAAAACAATTGCTCAAAAGAATCTTGAGAAATAACTCCAAAGCCCACCATAAATACATAATAACACTACAGGGAAGTACATGACTCAATAAAAACTGATGAAAAGTTATTTATATTCAGACTGGCCTTAGGGAATGTGGTGCCATGGAACTGTCAGATTACATATTGGATTTCAGTCTGGTGAGGGAAAGTACAAGATGACAAAGATAACAATCTCCTCTCTATGATATCATGTGTTAAAAATACAGCCTAGCCAACATTGTCTCACGCTCCCATTCTCCTCAAACAATTTGAATTGTGTAGTCATAGCTTTTCCCTGTGCCTGAGCTACAAAGTAATCTTAGTGTAAATTATGACTATACTGTATACCACAGTCGTACACAGTAAACAAATATGTTTGTTCAAAGGAAAAATATATGTCATACTCATACTTTTCCACCTAAAAGCCCCAGTAAGAAGTCTCAATAAAGATGTAATTACTGTCATCCGAGTACAGTCAATTGACATTACACACTCCTTTTTCTGTTGAGTGGTGCGCGTTGTGTTGCATTTACACTGTCTCTTTGTTAGGCTGTAATCTCAGCCTGTCAGTTGCTTCCTCCTCCTTCTCCGGTGCAGAGGCTGATCCTCTCATCACATGGCCTCTGTGGCCTGTTATCTCTGCTTTCTGACACAGAAACACAGAAACACACACACGCAGTGAGAGGCATCCATTGTTTAAGAGAAGACAAAGGGGAAATATGTTATGTTACAGAATATTTGTTTCTTAAATGCTTTGCCTTAGTTTCCCCAACCATGAGAAATGGTCACAAATTTATAGATTGTTACAAGAATACCATCCATAAAGCACTTAGAATGTTTCCCTTCCTTCCCTACACTCATAAAACCTGTCTCCTTCTCACTCACTTTTTTCCCTCCTCTAACGGTAAGAGAACGAGGGAAAAGGGAGAAAGAGGGCGGAGAGGAGTGAGTGTTTTTGTTCAGGAAAAGAAAGGGGTTCTCCTGCGGTTCTCAGGATGTTGCCCTTTAAGCCTGGAAAAGTGGGCTTCCTGTCCAGGGTAACAATCAGAGAATAGACAAGGCCCTGAGGATTATGACGCTGTGTTCCTTCAGCAGCAGACACAGTCACTTTGTGTTGTACACTAAGCAGCTGGAGGGAAGAGAACGATTTCTACTGCATGGATTTGTAGAGCTGTATGGGTGAGGTGAATGAAAAGATTCTCAAAATAAGTTGTTTTCTTGGCCATTTTTTTTCTTCTCTTTTTTTATGCTTAAATTGTATGGGTTTCACTTTTAATCTCATGCTCCAATGCAACTGTTGTACATAGTACAATACTGTACATGCTTGTGTAATGTTCTGATTTAATGTTGTAGAAATGCTGTACTAATCTTGTCATGATCCTCCTATCATCTTCATCCTTCTCCTCCTCAGGTTTTCCACCAGGATTTGAGATCACTGGATCCTAAGCAGAATTACATTTGCGTGATGGATACCTGACTCTAGGAGCCAATACAAACAATATGGATATATCACATGCATATGAATTTATAGATTTTATTAATGATTTGGATTAGAAAACTTCCTCTGTCGAGTGCATCTATTTCCACATTTTCTATCAGAAGTATGGCATTTATGAATGACTGTCACACCACTGTCTCTCTCTGGGAATATAGATTTGCACCAGAGGGTGAAATAAGCACCTGTGTACTGTAGTACCTGGTTTCTTGTCAAGGGACTTTGAGGGTATCCCCCCTCACCCAGAGACTGTCAGCGACCATGTCCAACAGCAATGACAGCTGCAACCTCCCCCTGAACACCGACACACTTGGTCTCACCTACATCTACAGCCTGGCCTTCTCACTCGGTCTCCCTTGCAACCTGCTGTCCCTCTGGGGACTGTACCAACTGGGCCGGTCCGGCGGGGGTGGCTGTCAGCTGGTCTACATCCTCAACCTGCTGCTCTCTGACCTCCTCCAGCTCCTCACCCTCCCTCTCTGGATCCTCTATCTCCAGGGGGCGCACCGCTGGCCCTACGGCCGCCCCGCCTGCGAGTTCGTGGGCTATGTCTTCTATGTCAACGTCTACGCTAGCGTGGTGTTCCTCTGTATCATCGCACTGGACCGTTGCCTGGCGATAGTACACCCGTTGAGCAGTCGTGGCGTTCGGACCGTGCGGGTGGCAGCGGTATTGGGGGTGGCGGTCTGGACACTGACCTTTCTGTTCTGTTTGGGCGGGCTTCTTCCGTCAGTGTTTGATGCGGAGAGGCTGTTATGTCTGGAGCAGTACCCTGTCAGCCTCAGATATGCTCACTTTAAGATTGCTACGGTTGTCATGGGGTTCCTGCTGCCCTGTGGTATACTAGGGTGAGTGGGAAACGGAGTATGAAGTATGCTTGGCTGACATGTTATGTGTGATTGCATAAAGAAATGGAGGAGTGTGGCCTGCACTCTGCATCTACATGTGTCCGTCGATAATGCTTTGATAAATATGAAGTGAACACTATAAACAACTTTATATTAACATGTCACATTACATGCAAAAGGATGTGTCAATGAGAGGAGTCTTGTTAAGTCACATCTAACATATTTATCTGACATGACCTTTGACCTTGGCCTCTATCTCTCTCCCGCACCCTCCCCTTACAGCTACACTTCCGCCCGCATAGGCGTGACTCTCCATCACTCGCCATCCGTCTCCGACCAGGGCCGTCACAAAATCACAGGCATCCTCATCGTCATCACAGTCATCTTCATCGTCGTCTTCGGACCCTACCACCTCGTCGGGGGGTACCGTTTCGTCTCCTTGCTCCTCACAGATGACCCCTGTGAGTTGGAGAGGTCCATTTTCCTGTGTTACCGGCTGTGCTATGGCCTGACGAGCCTCAACACCCTGCTGGACCCTCTGTTCTACATCTTCCTGTGTCATGACGCCCGTCTGGAGCTCCGCAGGTCACTGACGCCCTGTCTGGGACAGGGGCACACAGCCCCCAAACAGGTCAGACTCAGTCTCAGAGGGAATCCTGATCAGAGTGACAGTGTGTAGAGAGACTGGATTGGACACGTTTTTGAGTTTCCTGTTCCTTTGATTCTGAGGAAGAAGAATCTGGATAAACTGTATTATGTTACCCGTTTCTTGTTCTTTGGTGGTCGAGAGGAGAGGATACATTTTGTGGTGACACCAGCCATACACTACAATGCATTGTTTTCATAGACTTGCTCAAGGAACTGACTCCACTGGTTTGGCTGCTGAGAATTGGTGATGGGAAAAAAGCAGCGATTGTGCCACCTAGTGGGGAGAGCATGTATGCTGTTGGCTGAAATTGGAAAAGGTGTTTCCATCTGCTTCACCTTTCTGCTGACAGTCATCTCTAACTTATAATGCACTGCAATAGCTGCCTCAGTTTATACAGCCATATGAATGACTATCCATGGATATCAACAATAATGTCAAATGTCTTGATTACTTGCTTATTGCAGTAAATAAAGTCATTTTAAATACCTTATTTATTCATTTGTATGAGAAACTCATCATCATACCCAGTCATGCTAAACATACACCAGACATTAAAACATATTAACAAACACATACTCCAGAGACTAAAACAGACAGTCTGAGAGTCAGAGTCTTTATGTGTCTTTTACTGAGGAGTGGCTTCAGTCGCCCACTCTACCATAAAGGCCTGATTGGTTGAGTGCTGCAGAGCTGGCTCACCTCCTGAAAGGTTGACCCATCTCCACAGAGGAACTCTGGAGCTCTGTCAGAGTGACCATTGGGTTCTTGGTCACCTCCCTGACCAAGGCTCTTTTCCCCCAATTGCTCAATGTGGCCGGGCTGTGTTCTTGGGGACCTTTAATGCTGCAGACATTTTCTGGTACGCTTCCCCAGATCTGTGCCTTGACACAATCCTGTCTCAGCACCACCATAGGGAATTCCTTCAACCTCATGGCTTGGTTTTTGCTCTGACATGCACTGTCAATTGTGGGACCTTATATAGACAGGCGTGTGCCTTTCAAAATCATGTCCAATCAATTGAATTTACCACAATGGACTCCAATCAAGTGGTAGAAACATCTCAAGAATGATCAATGGAAACAGGATGCAACTGAGCTCAATTTATGGGTCTAAATACATGTAAACAAGTTCTGTTTTTAATTTTCAATACATTTGTCCAAAATCCTAAAAACCTGTACTTGCCTTGTCATTAGGGGGAATTGTGTGTAGATTGCTGAGGATTTGTTTTATTTAATCCATTTTAGAATAAGGCTGTAAAGTAACAAAATGTGGAAAAAGTCAAGGGGTCTGAATACTTTCCGAAGGCACCATAGAGACTTACAATGGGGAACTTGCTCAATTTGGGCTCCTCTCAAGATACAGATAAGCTGGTCTTTTAGGATCAATTTCACAAGACCTGAAAAAAAACCTACTTGGTTTATCAACATTTAGCACTCATTTAAGATCGGTGAGCGATTCTTGAATTGAATCAAAGCCAAGGGTCGCGAACGGCCTGCTGCACTGATGGGGCACATGAATAAATAACGAATCCGCATAGAGATGTAAGCCCATTTTTATTATTTAGGGACAAACATTATTAATTTAAATAGTGAACAGTAAAAGGCATAGTATTGAGCCTTGTGGCACTCCTTGGTTATGTAAAAAAAATATTTAAAAAAATAGACTGAACTCCATCAGCAGACAGACACTGAGTGTACAAGACATTGCAAACACCGGCTCCTTCCATGACAAAGACTGACCAGGTGAATCCAGGTGAATGCTATGATCCCTGTTTGCTGTCACTTGTTAAATCCACTTCAATCAGTGTAGATGAAGAGGAGACAGGTTAAAGAAAGATTTTTAAGTCTCGACACAATTGAAGCATGGAGTGTGTATGTGCCAATCAAAGGGTGAATGGGCAAAACAAAATATTTAAGTGCCTTTGAACGGAGTATCGTAGTAGGTGCCAGGCACACTGGTTTGAGTCAGGAACTGCAACACTGATGGGTTTTTCCATGCTCAACAGTTTCCCGTGTGTATCAAGAATAGTCCACCACCCAAAGAACATCCAGCCAACTTGACAACTGTGAGAAGCATTGGAGTCAACATGAGCCAGCATCCCTGTGGAATGCTTTTGACACCTTGTAGAATCCATCACCCAACGAAATGAGGCTGTTCTGAGGACAAGAGCGTGCAAATCAATATTAGGAAGGTGTTCCTAATGTTTTGTACACTCAGTGTACATTTACGTCTGTCGTGTAGATCATTTTTGAACCAGCTACAGGCCAGTTGGTCTACACACATTTCAGATAGCCTCCGTAGCAGGAGTGCATGATCAACCATATCGCATGCTTTCAACAGACCAATATAAAAGGGCAGAGCGGTGCCGTTTCCTGTTTCCTAGCGCGTTAACCATATAAAGCAGCCAAGGTGGTGCTCTGTACTGGCCTAAAGCCTGACTGGTGAGCATTCGGAATAGATTATCCATCTAAAAAAGGAGAGCAGCTGAGACTTTACAGAGACTTCTAATATCTTCGCTAGACATGAACGTTTTGAGATTGTGTGATAATTACGAAGATAGCAGGGATCATAGATTAAAAAGATATGTGTCAAGGGTTCCACAATCATATGTACAGCAAGTCGTAGAATACTTGGGTCAAGCATGTCTGCCCCAGTGGACTTTTACCATCAATAACTAAGAGCGTCCAGAAATTCCCTAGTAGTGACTTGCCAAAGCGAGACCAGTGGGTCACCATTTACATTAGCAGGCAAGTCTGCAATTGAAAAGGGGTGCATCAGAGCCTACTTGGAATGGGTACCGTACAAAAGCAAAAAGCAAATATAAAAGCATACTAGCACATTGCTGAGCCTTTGGTTTAACACTACTGAAACCATTGCAAAACACACAAGATATATTCCTCAATCCTTCTGGTGTCTATGCTGTACATAACACGGATTCAAAATACAATGATTTATAAACGCATCATTATGTATCCCACTGTTGCAGAACCTAGACGCGAACCTGGCTTTGGAACTGTCATTAACACAACACCTTCTCAGTTAGCAGGGTGTGGTTCCTTCGTCTTCTGTGCCGCCTCCTCCTCCGCCCTGAAGTCTCTTCCTCTCAGGCTGGGGGCATTGTTGAGGGACCTCCTCCCCCTCAGCAGCAGCTCTGAGGTACTGCTGGAAGATCTCTGCGTGCTTTGTCGCCGTGACCACTCCCCTAGGTCCTCCGCCAGCACGCTCTCCATTACTGCCGCAAGGGACTGTCTGATCTTATGGCACAGGTCCGGACAGCTGAACACATAGAGGATGGGGTTTAGCACACTGTTGAGGAAGGCTAGGCTGGCGGTGGGGGGCAGGCCGCTGGCCACGAGGCCCCGGAGGGAGGGTCGATACTGAGCTACAGCCTCCAGGACGCTGAAGACGTGGTATGGAGCCCAGCAGACCACAAAGCTCATCAACACTGCTACCACTAGTCTAACGAAGCGGAAAGGGTGCCGGTTGCGGCCACGCCGCGCGATACCAATGGTCACTGATACATAGCTCCACACAATGACCACCAGGGGAAGAATGAAGGCCAGGAGGAGCTTAGAGAAGGCCAGGGCATCCTGGCGAGCCTCACACAGATCTTTTAGGTCAAACTCCCTAACTGGGAGATACTGAGCGTAGTTATAGTAACACATGACCCTCCCGTCATGCCGATGAATAGTATCCCGGAACAGGTAGTACGGTACCGTACAGAGCACAGCCAGGGCCCAGATGATTCCACATACCCTGCCGACCAGCTGCACGTTCCTCCGGTTGTGGACCCAGACGGGCTTGTGAACCACCAGACAGCGGTCCAGAGAGATGGCCGCAAGCAGGAAGGCGCTGACGAACATGTTGAGGAAGAAGATGGAGGAGTGGAGTTTGCAGAAGGTGGTGCCCAGGGTCCAGGTGCCTCCACGGGCCAGGAAGATGGTGAAGAAGGGGAGTGAAGCTGTGGCCAAGAGGTCCGAGGCAGCCAGGTTGAGGATCCACACGCTGATGACGGTACGGCGGACACGGAAACCCACAACCCCCAGGATGAGGATGTTCTCCAGGATGCCGAAGGAGGAGACCAGGCCGTGGAGACACACCGTGGCCAGGCTCAGAGCCCCCACCTCAGCCGAGGAGTTGGAGGGTACGCTGGCGTTCACCATGGCCTGGATGAGAGGGCAGTAGCCGGGGCTGCTGGTAGAATTGGTCATCTTGACAGTTCGGATTCTGCTTCTGACACTTTGTCCACTTTGACTCTGAATTCCTGTATACAACACTGCAAAGAAACAAGGCAAAGAGGCATTACGAATTAGGACTCTACTCATTCCGTATCTTGGAAATTCAGAGTTACAGCATGATTGAAATTTAGGAGAATATTCCATCAATGTTGCACCAAACATACAAAGAACATGGTTGCCGTGTTCACAGAACATAAAATATTAATGTTCTAGACATGTTTCATGAGAATGTTGCAAGAACATTCCTTTGTATCAGTTGTCAGGAGATCGCCTGATCGTCAAGCTTTGATTGTTGAATTACCTGTGTAGGGCAAAAAACAAAATGTGAACCCAGGGAGGACCCCAGGACCGAGTCTGGGGAACATTCTACTGTATATACGTTAGCAAAAACCTTCAGAGAACATTCTTAGCATACCTCTACTTCTCTGCCTCGTTTCCTGATGCTTTAATAAATCGTAAAAGCCATCTCCAAACTGGCAATTGTTTTTGATTATTAGCCATGATGGTTTCTGTCTAACACGACTGAAGTGTCAAGTTTGCCTGAAAAAGTTGAACAGCCACTACCATCTCAAAGTGTCAAGAGAGCGAGAGATGGCTTATCTCTCTGTCTCACTCTCTCCACATCCTCTGTGCAAGTTTGCCTTGTCTATCTATATATGTGAAAGCCATTGCACAAATAGACAACTTCTGTTCTAGCTATTTGCTAGTTTCCTAATACAGAACGGTGTGTTTGTGTTGATGGAAATGTACCCTATAGTAGGGGAGAGGGGGGTAAGTTGAGTCATTTTTTACATCCACATCACTCTGTCAGGGGAAATAAAGATATCTACATATATTTCAGGGTGTTGTGTATCCATGGAAATAATCAGAATTCATGTACACATAACAGTTTTGAAAACATAGCTTTGTAAAAAAGCACATCTTATGGGGTAAATTGAGCAACGGGACAGGGTAAGTTGAGCCACCTACAAATTCCTTTAAAACCCTGTCTACCTTTATTTCCCAAACACAATTCAACACAATCACTTTGTCTTTTAAAGGGATAATTTGACATTTTGGCAATGAGGTCATTTAACTCATGGATACCATTCTCATGTCTCCATGTCCAGTATGAAGTTGCTAGCAGATACGCATGCGGTTTGCAGTATGCCTTCAACATACAACATATATTTTTTTAAATGTAAACACAGGCTTAACACCTAACAAACACTTTGTACTTCTTTTTTTTTAACACTTCTAAACAGACTAGGCCCTGTTGTTACCTCATATCCCAGCGTGTTGTTACCTCATATCCAAGTGATAATTCATTGCATTACCTCTGGGAAGAAAATAATTGCTCAACCATTGGCTCAACTTACCCCGAGGCAAACATTTGGACTTTACAGTGCCTTCGGAAAGTATTCAGATCCCTTGACGTGTTCCACATTTTGTTACGTTACAGCCAGGTGTGACAAGCTTGTAGCATCATACCCAAGAAGACTTGATGCTGTAATAACTGCCAAAGGTGCTTCAACAAAGTACTGAGTAAAGTGTCTGAATATTTATGTAAATGTGATATTTCAGTTTTATTTTATTTTTTAATTTACTACAACAAAAATGTTTTCAATTATATAGTAAGGCTGTAACCTAACAAAATGTGGAAAAAGTCAAGGGGTCTGACTTTTCAAAGGCACTGTCTTAGCCCACACAGCTACAAGGATGCTAGGTTTAGGACTTTATATTGAAGCTTATAGAGGCCCCAACAGATCTATAGAACAATCATAAAATTACACATAACTTCTAATAAACTCATTTGACTTGATGAAAATCTGTTTTTTTGGACCTAACTAGCTTACTGCTTTTTCCATGTGGTTTCTTCCTTCACAGACTCTGTGAAATGATAACCTCTTTCTAAATATTTGGTGAAACGACACATCTTGGTTTCCGAGAAACAAGGGTGTCTCAACTTTCCCTCCTCTCCATCTAAAATTACATGGCAGCTTTTTTGTAAGCCTACATTTCTCAGTTAAAGTGAAAAATACAGTCAAAACTTAAAGAGTAATTTACTCTGGATCTCATCTATTTGTAGTCCACATACAAAATGTTTCTAAATTCCAAAATAGTTTTGAATGGATTACAAATAAAAAACCCACCTTAACTGAGAATTCTCTCTCCACTGCTGAGTCCACCTTGGGAGACTTGCTGGCCTGGTTGTGATCAGTGTAGTTATGATTGGTGGGTATTCAAGCACACTGACACGCCTGCAGTTACACCCACTAGTCAGTTGAACTGGGGATGAAAAGCATTTGACAGATTAAAGATAAGGTTATCTGGCCTTGTTAATACACTGACTACTGATTATTGGTGATATAGCAGAAGAAGAAGTTTCAGAAGAAACCAATTAAAAGGACCTCAACCCAACCCAAAATGTGTAAAAACAGTATATATATTTTTTTTAAAGTGGACCTGGGGAATAAAAGCAGTTCATATCCTCATTCCTCAATGCAATCTTATGGTTTTGATACGCTCTGCAACTCTTTTGATGCATTATATTTCTCTCTCACACACACAAGCTGTTTCTTTGCAGTGCTGATTAAGAGATTGCTGACGACCACAAAAATATGCTCGAATACCACACTCAGTTGTGATGTGTCGAGGGGGAAACTTCAGACGTGAGTCACCCATTGTTTGCTTCATCAACGAGTGAGAAAGCATCCATTCAAACAACATTCACACAAAATAACTACTCTTTTCTCAACCCGTTCCCACGTGCATGGTGTGTATGGCAAAGCATCATTGACAGTAAAACAATAATCCAAGCACAACAATTGCATCACTAATTAGACTTGCGTCACAGTGACAGGTTCTGTAGAACAGGAAATTCAAAGTTCTCTCGGGCAAGATATGTGATGTGCCATTGTCCATCTGCGGTTTATTGCATGCAGTTCTAAAAAAAAAAGGGTAGCCTATCTTTGCATAGGGAATGCAAATGATTCCACTCAACATAGGCTTTTGGTACTAAGGCACAGCAACATAAAACATTTCAAATGATATCTCAAAAGAAATCTAATTTAGTGACTGTGGACAATATATTCTGTTCTTATAGATTGATAAGGGCCTAGTTAGAATACTATTTGGGTGTTTTGAAAAACAGGCTGGCCAGAGTGCTAATAATGGGCAAGTATGGGAACCTCAAGGAGAAAAATGGAATGGTGTATTAGTAATGCCTGAGGCTATTTCTCTGGGGATCCCAATCCATACCTGGCTATTGCAGAACACCAACCTGGTCAAAGAGCAATTCGTATTATTCTGTATGCAAATCCAAAACACTCTTATTTATTATGATATGTTATAGGGTTAAGGTTAGGGGAAGGATTTGCGAACACACTAAGTAGTTGCAAAGTAGCTAAAAAAGTAAATACTCAAACATTTGCTGAAATGCTAAAGTTGTCCGTGACAACATTCGAACTCACAACCTTTAGGTTGCTAGACATTCATGTTATATGCCCAGCCAACCACCCAACTTCCATTTTTTCCTGAAGTAACCATAGATCTTATACCAAACGTACCACATGTAAAAGAAACCATACTAATTTGAGTGTCAAGGATTTACATTTACTATGTTACGTCTAGTCTATGAGACCTGGCTGAGAACTGGTTTCATGCTAAACTGAACAGAGAAGTGGTAAAGTTGGGTCGAGAGGATCTGTCCCAAATGGCATCCTATTCACTACAAAATGCACTAGTTTTGACCAGACAAATAGGGTGACATTTGGAATGTAGCACTACAGTCCACACTGATCTGCGGGTTACAACGGCGCACTTTTCTGTCCTGTTCATCAGATCCTGAGCCACCCATTTGTATCCATGTTTATCCTATCAGTTTTGAATCCCAATTTACACATATAACGACAATTACGTTAAAATATCAACGCCTAGCAGCCGATGTTTTTCAAACGGGTGTACGGACTGATTGCAAAATATGTTGAGACAGTGGTGTACCTCTTCCTTCCTCTGAAAGCCTCAGATAAACTGTCGAAACTCATTCTATTATGAACAGGTTTACCCTTGAAATGTACACTTGCCCCCTGGTGGACTAATTGCGGTCTGCCACCGAACTGCTTTAAAACAAAACGTATAGGTCGTAGTACGTAACACACAACCTACTTTACTCAAATCTGGGACGTCAGACGTTTTTCAACCTTCGGGCTGGACAAAGTTTCATGAATAATTATACCTGACAATTAACTGCACACACCTGGACCAGGTGTAAATCAGTCCCTGATAAGAGGGGAACAAAAATATGCAGTGGAACCTGGCTTCAAGGTCCAGAGCTGAGTTTGAGGCATATAGGGAAAATAAGGTGCAATTTGAGACCCAGGGTGCCCTGCTGCCTCTGGATCAGTCATGAGTCACTCTAGAACAGGGCTCTCCAACCCTGTTCCTGGAGCACGAGACTTCTGTAGGTTTTCAATCCAAACCCAGTTGGAACTAACCTGGTTCCGCTTATCAACCAGCTAATTATTAGAATCAGGTGCGCTAGATTAGAGTTTCAGCCTAATCTACAGGACAGTAGCCCTTCAGGAACAAGGTTGGAGAGCACTGAACCAGAGAGCTAAATGCTCTGTAACGATATTAGGAGGACAAATTAATAATTTCAAAAGGTTGGAATTAATCTAGACTATTCAATCTAGGTTACTGTTTTTGTATTTCAACGACTCCTGATTTAGCCCAAGGGACAAATACGTAAAAATGTATCAAACAATGAAAAGTCCTTTATTGCCATCAGAACATGAGTGAGAAGACCAGAGACAACCTGACACAGAGTGAAGAGTTGACAGTACCTAAACAGTACTACTAACATACACACAAACGTCAACATTCTCCCCATCCAGAAAGACATAGGGATACAGGGAGCCAAGAGAGGGAGATACAGTATAGACAAGTGAGGTATACGTTTCACACAAACAATACATTAAGTGTTCAATCGGTCTCTTCATCCCACATGCAGGCATGCACAACTGAATTCATTATTTGAAATAATCAGTGCTCTGCTCTCATACCATGACACAGAAAGACAGTTTAACCAAAAGGAGGCAACACAATCCAGTTGATTTTAATCCAGTAAACACACCTCATCCCACTCAATACTTGTGGCTGTGAGAACACTGATGTGCCAGGTTTGTGTTAAAAACGTATTGTAATACTTAAGAGTAAGAAATGGGGCTAATTCTATTCTTAGTCAGATCAGTAAAAAGGCAGCTATCTTGTGGGTCAATGAGTGGTGGAAAGGTAGTCAGAGAAGCCACTACAGTACTAAAGTGTCTAAGGCAGGGCTCTCCAACCCTGGTTCTGGAGAGCTACCGTCTGGAAGGAGCAAAAGCCTGCCTACAGGATGGTAGTTCTCCAGGAACAACGTTGGAGCCCTGCTCCAAGGTATGGATTCTTAAACACATTCGATGTGGACATTAGCAGCAGTTCTAGTAGTGGATGCCGTAATGGTGAAGCTGAAACGTGACCCTCTCCCTCATGCAAAGCTACTGCTAAATGATCATGCAAATTAGCTTGTTTATCGATTTAGAAAAATAGAGCGCAAACTCAGACAGAAGAAATCAATCAGTTCATCTCAGACAGTTGATTTCACTTCCATTTTATTTCACATTTTCTATGATGTGGAAAGAACAAAAGTAGTTGAGAGGTAACCAAGACGACAGTAACAACATGAGCCCACAAGCCAATAAGAGTTCGAGTCTCCTCCCTCACGCCCCTCGACCGCCACCTTTTAAGAACAGGACAACCACCTTGTTTATAGTTAGTTAATCTCAAAAACACTCACGTCTCCTCCGAACATAACGTGGGGCGACCACACTGACTGCACCCCACCGCCCGTGACTGAATTGCAACAGTGTCGGTTGCGGTTGCAGTTTGTGCATCTGTGTGTAACAGTGCGTGTGTATAGCTCTCATCTCTTTTGAAGCTGCGCTCCTCACCCCCCGCACGCCACACGGACCCTCTAGAAGGGTGAAACAACATGGCCAGCCTTCTACAGTCTACCTCCCTCCATCTCGTGGTCACCATGGCGTGTGCATTGGGTCTCCCATGCTGCGGTTCACCCAGGCGTTTGTTAGTGTGGCTGGGAGCTACAGCGCCATGTTACCCTACCTCCCTATTCCACACAGCCAGTAGGCCCAGAGAAAGAGGCACTGTGAAGTTTTGTTTACAGTCTAAATCCATCGACTAATCAAGTACTCAATCTATTTCCTTGTCTGTCAGTCTGAAAGGCTGTGTGTAGGACCAGCCCCGGACACAAGCGTCAAGCAAGGGAGAGGGGAAGTGACACAACACCCCTTCCTATCCTCCCAGCCAATAGTGGCCTCACCTGCCATTGTGAACTCACCACTGACCCAGGGTTGCCAGCTCTCAACTGTGCACACGTACATACATACATACATTCATACACACATAGCCCAAACGCTGTCCAGTCCACTCTTAGGGAGGACAAGCGCCTTGAGTTTCTTGTTTGGCACCAGACTCTCTGGCCAGTCATTCGTTCCCTCGTTCTTTTCTGTATCACCACAGTTTATACCTCTGCAATCATTTAACTCCCCCTGCCCTCGCTACTGGTCTGTTCTCTTCTCAAAGAAAAACCTCTTTCCTGTGAAACAAAAACAAACTAGTTTTTTTTTTTTTTTTTTCAAATTCAAGGCACAATTGTCTATCAATAATCACATCTGTTTGACTTTCTGTCCATCATCACCAACTGACGTTTAGGCCAGGGTACGTAACGTAACACGCCTGACGCTTGTTCTTCACCTCTTGGACTCGTCCGCCCATCCCTCCTATCCTCCAGCTAGCATCATCTATCCTCCGGACCTTAAGACTGGTAAAAGACATGTCTGTTTGAATGGGAGAGCGGCCAAAAGTCCAAACCAGTGATAACATCAAAATAAAACAAAAAATTGCAAAAAAAAAAATAATAAAGTCCCATCCTGTGTTTGTTATTTCTTTAAAAAATCAAGTCGTATCCACCAGCTATTTTCTGGCAAGCTAGGTGTTTTTTTATTTAAATAAGCACTAAGTACTGATAGATAGGATAACATACACCATTACGTGTGTTTTTAAGATGCTTTTGTCGTTTTTATGTACTTTCTCTCCCCCCTCTCTCTCATAGTAGTATGAATCTGGTATTTTGTCGTTTTTCACTCATCTGTTTTAAGGTTTAAGTAAATGCAAGCAGGGACAGAGTTTGCCATGAAGTCTTGCTCTAGACGTGGGTTTTTAGGGGGCGAGGCCTAGTCCTCTACGAGACGCCGTTGACAAGGGTCTCGCTGGGTGTGGCCATGCCATTGCTAGGGGAACGCTTGGAGGGGGCCATGTGCTCGTCCCTCTTGGCACTGCTCCCGTTTTCCTGAGGAAGGAGAGCAGGGGAGGGAAATGGTCAGTTTAACAGTAACACTGAAAGCTGACATCTTCGTGTGTGTGCGCGCGCATACCTTGAGTTCGGGAGCAGCAAGTGTTTCCTGGGGAAGGGTCTGTCGGCTCTGGGACTCGGCGCGGGAGATGTAGTCTGCCACGGTCACTGCAGAACCAAACAACCCAGAGAACAGTGATGTAACCACGAGATCCAGTATAATGACAACCCCAGCGCTACACAGTGAAGGGATCAGATTAAGGAAGGATAGGGAATAGAAATCTATCCAAGGTCCAGACTGACAACATGGAGGGACGGTCTGACACACTACTCACCTTCAACTGGCAGTCTGTCACAGCTGGCGGATCCTCCCTCTGGGTGATTGCCACGGTTACGGCGACGGCGGCTCCTGTTGCGGCGCTGGGGTCTGCCCTGCTCATCTGGTAAAAAAACATTTTTATAATGGATAGGAAGTCTGAGAAAATAAACGTTATACTTCAACCTAGTCTCACAGCATAACCATCTGGTGTTCTACAAAATTAAGCCTCAAGCCCTCCTACCCAGTCCATTCTCGTTGGGTCCGGCCTGGCTGTCTGACTCTGTGGCAGCGGCGTCCATCACACTGGGCTCCTGGTCATTGCGGCGACGGCGAGAGCGTCTCCTGAGGTCTACCTCTCCCACCCCCTCACTGGCATCTGTGTCACCCTGCTCACTCTCACCCTCCAGCAGGGAGAACGGGTTGCTGTCCGGGTCCTTCAGCACTGGACAGGGGAGAGAAAAAGAGGGAACGTGAGAGACATGGGAAGATGAGACCTACAACATCAAACTGCACCACCTTCCAGTTATGAGAAACAACTAGACCATGGGGTTTGACCTGGAAGATGCCAATATCACCCGGGTCCGATTCATTAGGGCTAACTGTAGAAAAACTATTTGCTACGAAATACACAAACAAGCATTTCTCATTGGACAAGTTCAGGCAGTACTTCCCTAATTCCATCCGTTATCTTCCATTTGGTGCTTAATGAATACAACTCAGTACCCTAGCTTGGACTATTATCCCCCCGTGTTGTACCGGAGCTGATTGAGTTGGAAGGTCTTGAGGCGGGTCCTCCGCGGCCCCGTCCGGTGTTGGATCCACGGCCCCTGCCACCCCGGCGGGAGCCTCGCTCATCTCCACCCACGCCACGTGGACGCTGGTCACGCTCATTGAGGTCCTCAGGCTCAGAGGCGTTGGACTGCTCAGAGTTGGTACCTGTAACACAGACAGTAACATACAGCATAAAAAAAATGGTATAGAACAAGGGATGAGCAAAAACAGAGGATAAAGAGAGGGTGTGCATGAGGAAAGAGGAAGATGCAGGGTGGGGTCTATGTCAAATAGAGGGTGCTTATATTTGTCCTGTTTCACACATGTACAAGTGTGTAACCTGTACCGTGTGTGGTGTAAAATGTACTTTTTTTAATATCCCACTCATGGCCAGGGATCAGTCATTACTAACAGTGACCCTGGAGCAATTAGGTTTAAGATCCTTGCTCAAGGGCAGATGGACCAATTTTTCATCCTAGTCGGCTCAGGGATTACGAGTCCAACGCTCTGAACGCTAAGTTACCTCCCACCATACGTGGGATGTTCTACCGGTAGTCTAAGTATGTACCAGTCAACTCATCAGCAAACTGATGAGAGAGGGTGTTCTCCTAGTAGAGTCAGACTAGTTGGTGTTCACTGCAGCAATGCTCAAAATGTAACCAGATCATCGTCCCTGAAGACTATTGACAGAGTGTAGCCTGCAAACAACTAATATCACACAGAACCAACAACTAACAACCCAGAAAGGAAATTGAATTATTCAGATAAGAAACATGCCTGGTTTGTTCAGTCAGAATCTGTAAACAGGGAGGGATCAAAGGAGTTGTCTAGTCACCATATCCAGAGTACTGGCTGTTGGAGGGCCTGCGCCCTCGGCCGCGGCCTCCATAGATGCGGGAGGAGTGGAGGTTGGTGGAGTTGCTGCTCTCGTCCGTCAGGTAGCCCTTCTCCCTGTCCCCGGGACCAGTGCCCCCGACCCGACTAGGGGGAGCACGATAACCCACCCCGATCTGACGGAGCTGCTCATCAATCTGCAGCCGCTCCAGACGCAGCTGCTCCACTTCCTGTTAGAGAGACAGAAGTACACGTTAGAACTTACATCCTAGACTCATTCCTATTGGGCAGAGTACATGTTAGAACTTACATCCTAGACTCATTCCTATTGGGCAGAGTATATGTTAGAACTTACATCCTAGACTCATTCCTATTGGGCAGTGTATATGTTAGAACTTACATCCTAGACTCATTCCTATTGGGCAGAGTATATGTTAGAACTTACATCCTAGACTCATTCCTATTGGGCAGAGTACATGTTAGAACTTACATCCTAGACTCATTCCTATTGGGCAGTGTATATGTTAGAACATACACTACCGTTCAAAAGTTTGGGGTCACTTAGAAATGACCTTGTGTTTGAAAGAAAATCACTTTTTTTGGTCCACTAAATCTAATTGATCAGAAATACAGTTAGACATTGTTAATGTTATAAATTACTATTGTAACTGGAAACAGTAGATTTTTTTTAATGGAATTTCTACACGGGCCCATTATCAGCAACCATCACTCCTGTGTTCCAATGGCACATTGTGTTAGCTAATTCAAGTTGATCATTTTAAAAAGGAAAATTGATCATCAGAAAACCCTTTTGCAATTATGTTCTGATTAAAGAAGCAATAAAACTGGCATTTAGACTAGATGAGTATCTGGAGCATCAGCATTGGTTGGATCGATTACAGGCTCAAATGGCTAGAAAAATAACTTCCTTCTGAAACTCAGTCTATTCTTGTTCTGGGAAATGAAATTGCCAAGAAACTGAAGATCTTGAAATAAGAAATAGATGTCAGTTTCTTGGCCTACGCCGTGTACTACACCCTTCACAGAACAGCTCAAACTGGCTCTAAGCAGAATAGAGTGGGACGCCCCAGAGCACAATTGAGAAAGAGAACAAGTACATAAGTGTCTTGTTTGAGAAACAGACGCCTCAAGTCCTCAACTGGCAGCTTCATTAAATGGTACCGCAAAACACCAGTCTCAAAGTCAACTGTGAAAACTGCGACTCTGGGATGCTGGCCTTCTAGGCAGAGTTTCTCTGTCCAGTGTCTGTTCTTTTGCCCATCTTAATCTTTTCTTTTCTTTTCATTGGCCAGTCTGAGATGTGGCTATTTCTTTGCAACTCTGCCTAGAAGGCCAGCATCCCGGAGTCGCCTCTTCACTGTTGACGTTGAGACTGGTGTTTTGCGGGTACCATTTAATGAAGCTGCCAGTTGAGGACTTGAGGCGTCTGCTTCTCAAACAAGACACTAATGTACTTGTTCTCTTTCTCAATTGTGCACTGGGGCGTCCCACTCTATTCTGCTTAGAGCCAGTTTGAGCTGTTCTGTGAAGGGTGTAGCACACAGCGCTAGCCAAGAAACTGAAGATCTCGTACATTTCTCGCATGGAATAGCCTTCATTTCTCAGAACAATAGACTGATGAGTTTCAGAAGTTGGTTCTTTGTTTCTGGCCATTTTGAGCCTGTAATCGAACCCACAAATGCTGATGCGCCAGATACTCAACTAGTCTAAAGAACAGTTTTCAGCTGTGCTAACAATTGCAAAAGCGTTTTCAAATGATCAATTAGCCTTTTATAATGATAAACTTGGATTAGCTAAGACAACGTGCCACTGGAACACAGGAGTGATGGTTGCTGATAATGGGCCTGTGTACACCGATGTAGAAATTCCATTTTAAAAAACTACCGTTTCCAGCTACAATGGTCATCTACAACAATGTCTGATCAACTCGATGTTATTTTAATGGATAAAAATGTGTTTGTTTTTTTAAAGACATTTCTATGTGACCTCAAACGTTTAAACGGTAGTGTACATCCTAGACACATTCCTATAGGGCAGAGCACGTTAGAACATACGCTGCCTGAGGAAGACTAGTTGAAACGCGTTGCAGTTGGGGGTCCTGATGCACTATGCTAACTGCTCCCATATGTATTCTTAAGTAAATATATTCTGTTAATAGTCCACTGAAGTTTATTGGAAAGTACTGGCCGCCGACTCGTCTTCTTTCATTACAACATAGACAGAAAGAATATCTTGTGGGCAAAGAGCCTGGACCGCTGTGGGCTGGCAAACATTTATTTTGAAACATACAGGACCCATCCCAAAATGGCATCACATTCCCTATATTGTGCACTACTTTTGATGGGAGCTTTATGGGCCGTACTGCAACAGTTTGACGTGAAATTTCAGTATCTGAGGAGAAGGGAAAAAGCCTTTTCAAGACTGACATCTCTTTTTCAGTTCTGCAGTGTGGGCAAGACTGTGGGTAGCCAGATCAGTTTAGGACTGTAAGGGCTGGGGATCAAGTACACTGACAGCAGTTCACTGGGGCCTTTTGGTTAGGTGAGGTGGCTGAGGGTGTCACTTCAGAATGCAACAGCTGCTGAACAGCTGACCCTTGAGGGAGGTGGCTGACCAGGACCAAGGGGGTGCAAGGATGGGTAGAGGCGTTATTTTGGGAGGCTAGGGTCCAGATAACCTGTAATCTACACCGCTACCCCCTCTTCCCAACCCTGAGCAGGGGACTATTTATAAAAGCACGCAGGGTAAGGGTAAAACGGAGCTACTCTCAGCAGCTTTCACATGGAGGTAAAGGGTGGATGGAGGGGGGGGACAGGTGACCACTGAAATGATCTGGAACCCCCACCCACCCCACAAAGTGTACAGTACATCATCTATTGAAAAACACTAGTTTCCCATATTCACAAGTAGGTAGATTAGAAACTTGCTCCTGATTCAGGGTCAGATATTAATTGCCTTCTATGGTTAAGGTTATGGGGGAGGGTAATTTGATCCTAGAACTGTGGGTAAGGGGAACGCCTACCATGCGTGTATATTCAGGCCATTGGCCCAGTCACAGTGCCTAGGCTTACTCTAGATATTCAGAGGCATATAGGGTCAACATTTACTGTGCCTTGAGAAAGAATTCATACCCCTCCACATTGTTCTGTTACAGCCTGAATTCGAGCTACACACAATACCCCATAAGAACAAAGTGAAAACATGTTGAGACATTCCTGCAAAGTTATTGAAAATGAAGTGGAGAAATCAAATTTACATAAGTATTCAAACCCCTAAATCAATACAGATTAGAATCAACTTTGGCAGCGATTACAGCTAACAATCTTTCTGGGAAAGTCTAAGAGCTTTGCACACCTGGATTGTACAATATTTGCACATTATTCTTTTAAATTATTCAAACTCTGTGAAGTTGGTTATTGAACATTGCTTGACAGCCATTTTGAAGTCTTGGGTTTAAGTGATTTAAGTCAAAACTACGCCACTCAGGAACATAATGTCGCCTTGGTAAGCAACCCCAGTGTACACTGGCCCTGTGTTTTAGGTTATTGTCCTTCTGAAAGGTTCATTTGTTTCCCAGTGTCTGTTGCTTAGCATTATTCAGTTTCTTTTTTTATCCCCACCCCCCCTTGCCGATGACAAGCATACCCATAACGTCGCAGCCACCAACATGCTTGACAATATCAAGAGTGGTACTCAGTGATGTGTTGCGTTTGCCCCAAATATAAAGCTTTGTATCCAGGACATTGCGTTTTAATTTAGTGCAATTTTGCAAAAGGAAGCATGTTTTGGAACATTTTATTCTGTACAGGCTTCCTTTTCACTCTGTCATTTAGGTTAGTATTGTGACTATAACGTGGACCAAACCTCAGTTCTCCCACATTTCAGCCAGTAAATTCACTGTTTTAAAGTCAACATTGGCCTCGTGGTGAATTCCCTGAGCGGTTTCCTTCCTTTCCGTCAACTGAGTTAGGAAGGATGCCTGTATCTTTGTAGTGACTGGGTGTATTGATACACCATCCAAAATGTAATTAATAACTTCACCATGCTCAAAGCGACATTCATTATCTGCTTTTTACATTTTTACCCATCAATAGGTGCCCTTTGCGAGACATTTGAAAACCTCCCTGGTCTTTGTGGTCGAATCTGTTTCAAATACACTGCTTGACTGAGGGACCTTACAGATAATTGTGTGCGCGGTACAGAGATGAGGTAGTAAAAATGTTAAACACTATTGCAAAGAGTCCATTTAACTTATTAAGCCATAACAAAAGGGGTTTAACACATATTGACATCTCAGCTTTTCATTCATTTTCTAAACATTTCCACAAACAATTCCACTTTGACATCATTAAATCTCAATTTAATACAATTCAGCCTGTAACAAAATGTGGAAAAAGAGGAGTGAATACTTAGAGGGTTGAGTGTCTATTACTTGTCTGGAGGTCTGTGTACGGGTTTCTGCTTGTGTGTCTCACCTGTAGGTAGGCCACATGGTACTCCAGCAGGGCCTGGGCATTGCTGATGTTCTCCTTAGTTCCCACAAAGACGAAGGGGACCATGCCCTGGAGAGGAGGAGAGGAGGATTTAAGACAGTAGACTGGTAGAGCAGACTTACTAGTGGAGAGCGCGTCATGGATTTGAGGAGGGCGAGTCCTGCTGTTTAGTCATGGACATGTGTACATTTTCGCAAGGACCAAAGAAACTATGTATTTACGTTGATGTAGAAATACGCTGAATGAGAGAGGCTTCTCTTTGAAGGAAACATTTTAGAAAACGTGCGTGTACGCTCACAATCACAAGAAAGCACACTGAACAACAAACACCAACCGATGAGACCCCAGCCAACACCCCTAGAACAGGTGCCGTACAGTACAGACATGCTGTGGAAACTGAAATGGGATAACTGGCAGCCTATAGACAGAGCTTATGGTTTTACAGAAATCCCAGTTGAAGGACTGCTGGATTTCCTGCTTATTCTCTCCTAACTCCAGAAATCTTCCAACCAGAATCTCTGGAAATGTTGGGAAAGCGATCAGAATTTTGACAAAGACGATGGCGGTGAAAACATAGAAGCGGTAATTAACACCGTGGTACGGTTATTGTTAGAGCGGCCGCAGCGCTCCATTCACCTCTTGTTTAGGGGCAGTGTCTTCTCTGCCAGCCCCCTGCCTGCCTACCTCCTCCCGGGGAAGCTTTTTGTCGTTGTCCCCCTCGATCCGGACCCGAACCACACCCGACTTGTCTACGATCTCCTGAATGACTTTTCCGTTCTTGCCGATCACTTTGCCTGGGAGAGGGGGGAGAAAAAGGTGGACGAGTCAGGTTTACAGTTGGACGAGTCAGGAATAGTTGGACGAATCAAGTTTATATTAAAATTAAAAACGATGGCACAATTGAGATGGTATCATTGTTTCTCAATACATGTATATATACAGGACATTTTTTGATTGACTAAATCACGGGTTTGTGCTTTAACTTGTTAAGTGTAGAGGGCAGTATTTTGATTTTTTGTGATGAAAAACATACCCATTTGAAACTGCCTATTTCTCAGGCCCAGAAACTAGAATATGCATATAATTGTCAGATTAGGATGGAAAACTCCAAAACTGTCAAAATATTGTCTGAGAGTATAACAGAACTGATATGGCAGGCGAAAACAGGAGGAAAATCAAAACAGGAAGTGGCTTCTATTTTGAAAGCTCCATGTTCCATAGCATGCCTTCGCTCCATTTAAAGGGATACCAACCAGATTCCTTTTCCTATCGCTTCCTCAAGGTGTGAACAGTCTTTAGACAGTTTCAGGCTTTTATTTTGAAAAATGAGCGAAAAAGATAACATTGCGTCAGTGGATAGCTGGGTGTTCACAGAGTTTTGCTTGCGCAACAGAGTGGGGCAGCCATGGTCTCTCCCTCTCCTATTGAAAAAGTGATTGTCCCGGTTGATATATTATCGATTATATATTTTAAAAACAACCTGAGGGTTGATTATAAAAAACGTTTGACATGTTTCTGTGGACATTACGGATACTATTTGGAATTTTCGTCTGCGATGTCTTGACAACTCGAGCCTGTGGATTTCTGAACAGACCTCGCCAAACAAATGGAAGTATTTTGGATATAAAAATAATCTTTATGGAACAAAAGGAACATTTGTGTAACTGGGAGTCTCGTGAGTGAAAACATTATTGCTTTTCTGATTTTCGTGACCAAGCTACTTTGATACTAGGTGTTCATAATGTTTTTTCTAGTGATCGATAAACTCACAAACGCTTGGCTTGCTTTCGCTGTAAAGCATATTTTCAAAATCTGACACGACAGGTAGACTAACAACAAGCTAAACTGTGTTTTGCTATATTGCACTTGTGATTTCATGAAAATTAAATATGTTTAGTCATTTTATTTTAATTTCGCGCACTGTAATTCAGCGGGTGTTGATGAAAATGATCCCGCTAACGGGATGGGGTGCGTCAAGAAGTTAACTCACCTACGAGGTTCCTGGGCACCTGGAAGTAGTCTTCTTTGAACTCCAGGAAAACCCTGGCCAGTTTCACTGCTTCTGGAGTCTGCAATGCAAACAAGCCATTATACACAGAGACAAAGACTGACACACACACACCAAGACCCCTCTCTCTCACCTAAACACACGCACAAACACGACACGCCCACACACCTCTCCGTAGATCCTGAAGGTGCAGCTCTCCTCCTCCAGTTCGATGGCGGTGACGCCGGGCACCTTCCTGGCCTGCTGGATGTTGGCACCGTGGGAGCCAATGGCCAGACCCATCAGGTCTTCCCTTACCTTCACCTCCTCCTGGTATGCTGACGCCAGCTGCTTACTGGTCTGAGGGGCAAGGAGAAAAGGGTGTATGTCTCGACATTTTGATGGCCAGTCTCCACATTACATTTTAATTGAATGAACATGTGCATTTGTACCTCAAGGTGTTTAGTGGCTTCTTCGTTGCGGGACATGAGCATGAGCTTGGTACGGATGCTGCGGAAGTGCATGTCGCTCAGGAGAGCAGCACGCTTTACTGACGTCTCGTTCGTTGACTAGAGAAAGAGAGAATTAGTGTGAGAAAGCTACTTCTACAGAGAAAAAAAGGACAAATCTATGGTCCGTATTAAAAACATGTCGTAGTTGTTGTGTTGATATAGGATCAAGCCCCCAGTCCATATAACCTTATGAATGACCTAAAAAGGCTAAAATGATCCTAGATCAGCACTCCTACTCTGAGAAGCTTAGTGAATACAGGCCCTGGAAGCAGTAGTTGTGATACTGACCAGCACGGTGAGCTCGTGTGAGGCTGCACTGTAGAAGATACAGTTGGCTCCAATGGCTTTCCTGAAGTCTTTGTGGATGTTGTCGTTTGCACAGCTGTTGGTCCAACAATAAACTCTGGGTGAATCCACAGTTACTCACAACAATAACAACGCACTATGTAGCTACTGAGAGAGGCGCCATTGGCCTGGCCAAACACGACAAAGCTCAGATGACATTTCAATGTATTTAACTGTAACAAGAACCCCCTCACAAATAGCACCGAATAACCTACCTAGTTCACTACGAGACGGAACAGTCAAAAGTAGTGCACTAAATAGGAAATAGGTTTTCCATTTCATGTCAAAGCAATATACTGCAGTGACTATTGGAGTAACACCCGTAGACAGTCAGTCTGAGTGCAGTGCTACAGCGCCACCAGTGGTGAGGCTGGTGTAGTGCAGTGCCAGGGTCAGACTCACATGTCCCGGAGGTCTTCTGGGACAGCGATGGGGACCTTGTGGAAGGAGTTTCGGGAGGAGGGGCTGTTGGGGTTGACGGGCCGGATGCGTTCGTGCGTGACGATCTCGTTGTATGTGGCGTCGCAGGCTGCGTACTCGATGACGTAGAACTGAAGGGTTCAAATAGAGACAAGGGTTCTCAGAGAGAAATGGCAAGAGAAAGAAAAGTAGTGCTGAAGAGTATTTAATCAATAGAGACCAACCCATATGAACATATGGGCCAAATAATAAGGAGGCGCCATATTCAGTCAGGCTAGACACGTTAATACTACCCAACTACCTAGTCAGCAAACACCGCAACAAATCTAAAAAAAGACCAAGACTGCATTCATACCACAGACAACTTATTTCTCCATCACATTGAGGATTAATAGGGTTTTTAAGGAAAGTAAATAAAAAATGGCACTTCTCTTTAATATTTCATCCAGCTTAGCCTTTATTCATTTGATTGATGAACCAAGCCCTTTTTCTAGCCCCCTCTGGCTCAGAATGAGCGAGAAAGAGGGAGGAGAGAGAGAAGGAACACACCACACGCCATGCTCTTAGGCCAGTATTAAAACCATCACTAAACAGAGCAGACATTCCAACAGGGCTTTATCATGGATCCAAATGCAGTTGTCGTATCTAGCGTCACACAGCACGAGGTCTCAATAACGAACACCTCAGTCTCACCCTTGTCGTATCTAGCGTCACACAGCACGAGGCCTCAATAACCAACACCTCCTCAGTCTCACCCTACTGACCTATAGT
The DNA here is from genome assembly GCF_034236695.1 of Oncorhynchus nerka. NCBI lineage: Eukaryota > Metazoa > Chordata > Actinopteri > Salmoniformes > Salmonidae > Oncorhynchus > Oncorhynchus nerka. The sequence continues at coordinate 26,225,576 of NC_088407.1, forward strand.
CAGTCTGCGTGTTTGATTCCCATTTGATTCCCAGAGCTCTGGTCAAAAGTAGTGCACTATATAGGGAATAAGGGGCCGACTCGGGAAGAAAACGCCTTGCCACTCCTGAAGATCTGAGAGGATTGAATAGGTATAAAACAATGGTAGTTGCTTTAGAGTTCCTTCTCAAAGACTGGGTGAAACTTCCCCCATAATTCCACCTAGAGAATGCTTTCTGATCTACAGAAGTGCGTCAGGTGTAGGGGTCAATATGGAATCTAGAATCTGTGTATAGTCTGGGTGGCCCTACAGTATGGGTCAGCCTGCATTAAACACACAATGTGCTTCCTGCTGCCTTAGCTGACCCTATTAACCTACACTAGACTGCTGTCGGTCTAGCCAAGGAATGACTGAGGGATATCCCATAGTGGATGAGGAGGGTGTGTAAAACACGGATTCATCACACAACATGCACATGACACGAGTGTGCACCAAATGACGACATGGACTGATCTTGATGTTGAAAAGAGGACTAAATAGCCAAAGTATTGGTTGAGAATGAGATATTCTTCATGCCTCTGTTCACAAAAGAGAGTGAAACTCGACTCCTTACGAACACACACCGTGCCCCCCCACCGACCCCATGCCGGCCCCAGCGTGCACCCAACCCCTAACTCACCAGTCCCTGACTCACCTCTCCCTTCATCATTCTCACCCGGGCCAGCCACCAGCCACATGGCTCCTGCTCGTTGGCCCTGGAGTACACCTGGGGAGGGGTAGAGGAGAGATGATTAAAACTGGACAGAGTTTATACCTGCAAGGGATACAAACTTCCACTATGTCCCTGGTTTAAAAATTCTGGATTTCCTGTTTAGGCCCATTTCCTCCTGTATATAGGAATCTTCCAAACAAGATCTCTAGGAAACCTGGGAGTTCCCATAATTTTGCAACCCTAATACCTGCTTAGGGACACATATAGCAAGTATGGTACCAGAGAAATAAGAGGAATATAACTGGACAATTAGAAAGAGGGAATCTCTTCAGAAATCAATGTAGCATAAAACATCACTTTCAGGTGTGAAAAACATATAGGAAAGTGATAATTGTAAATGTATGAGATATAAATGATTGATATGGACAATGAGATGAGTTTGTCTCAATGGCGATAATGAGTGCTGCTGTGATGAATGGAATCCTAGCTGGCTAATCACGTGACTAAATTGGACCGTGGTTAATCTCTCTCTATATCACGCTGCCGTGGTGAACAGGACTCCGGGTAATCTCTGGACTAGCAGGGAACTGCCACATGGGTAGTAATCTCCAGCAATGACTGGAATCATGGCGGAGGAAGCAAACTAGACCGTTGATAGTGATATGGATTAATGTATGGTACGGGACTCTGTATGACATCACAGTAACACTGGGGGAAAACCGCGATTTCCCCCCCCCCAGAAATCCCAGTTGGAAGATTCCTGGAACTTTTCTAGAAGCAGTTTTGCAACCCTAGAGGGAGATAGTGGGGTCTGTGACATGACATGAACAGCCTGGCGTACCTCAACCTCCTCTCCCTCGCCGATGTCCTTGTGGTAGTCGGCTGGAGGCGGCAGCCGCACGTCACTGAAGGGCAGCTGTCTCTCTGGTTGCCAGCTTTTAGGGGGACAGGGAGAGAGGCCAAACAATCAAACACACACCGGTCAGCCATCTCACAAACAGGAGACACCTGAAAGACTACAACATCAGCTAGCTCGGCCTAAAAACAGCTCAATGGACTGCAGCTTCGTTAACAAATTCACAGAAAGATACTTATGCTCGCCTTCACATAAAATAGGGTTGAACTGTACACAGGTTGAGGATATTGGTGAAAATATGAACAAAGCAGGCACTCATAGAAAGCACAGGTTTCAATCAGTCATGTAGTATCTCACACAAACAGCTACTCCTCCACAAGGCGGGGGGGGGGGGTTGGAACAGCAGAACCATCCCAAGAATGTCAGGGGCCACTGTCCAGTACGCCTGCCTGTATACCCCAGAGGACTATATTTAGGGACACCACAGACAGACAGAGTCAACTAGAGGAAGAGGAACGGGGGGAGGGGGGGGGCGCTACTATGAAGGGTTTTGTGGACAGCCGTGTCCCGAGCACAGGTGGTGCTGAAATGGGGATTTCAGGAAGAAAGTAAAACAAACAAGGAGAGCGATGACTCGAGCAACGTGGGTAGACTGGTGTGTGTGTCTAACTAGAATAAACCTGTGACTCAGTAACTCACAAATAGAGGAGCTACTACACGTCATGAGTGTAAATAACAACTTACTTGTTTTCAAATACTATTGTGAGTGAGTCTTCATGGACATCTTTGATGAACCCCTGAAAAAGAGGAGAAAAGGTTGATGCATGTCAGAGGGTAAAAACAGGTCTCTAGGTCTGGCACGGTTATGGATGAAGAGTCCTGAAAATAAAACCAGTGGAACAAATGGCTGACTGAAGAGGGGGGCGGCGGGGCATTCGTGCAGTCGAGTCCTTTTCTACAGTAACATGGACTCAACGTGAGGAAACATTGTTGTGCCTTGCAAAAATGTAGAATGTTTATTCAAATGTTGACCGAAGTGGCTCACGCAATGGAGTGTTTGTTATTAGTCGAGTTGAATCAACAAATCACGGCACATTGAAGGTTCCACATCCTTTTACCTCTTGTTTTGCTCCCATGCGCACACTTGCAATGGTCGCCAGTCCACTCATTATAGTCTCCGACTTGAATGAGGACGCCCGTATTATACATTCGATTTGTATTGCGGTACATGCAGTCAGGAGCAGAGGAGAAAACAGGAGTAAAAATGTGTTGCTGTTCGAACGGTTACTATGGTACCGCAGTAATTTGGCTGGCAGCTATCCCCAATTCCATAACCGTCACAACCCTAGACCCGACTGCACAAGCGTGCACGCAGATCAAAAGTGCACAACACAACCCTCCCCACTGGAGAAAGTTAAGTGATACTGGATCAACAGCCATTACAAGAGACTCCTCCAAATCTGTCCCCCATCCATCAGTCAGCCCTCCACAGATCTGTCACACTGTGCCATTAACTCCCCGTAAGGGTGACAGTTGGGAGTAGTGGAGGGAGGTTGCCATGGTGCTCAGTGTTACACTGCCTTATATGGGGCCAAGAGGTCGCTGGCAGTGGCACTAGGGCCTGAGAGGGAGAGTGATTGTCAGAGCTTCACCTGCTGGAAAGGAAACCTAAGGTTTCGAGAGGCAGCGCAGGCGTTATGCATACTGAAAGGCCTTTACAAGTGATAGCATCAGATTCCCTTATACTACACAATCTAACAATAACTTCAGTTCTACTGCTGCCACTTTTAGGCAGAGAGAGACGGCCCCAGAGAGAGACGGCCAATGAGCCAGAGGGACGCCAGATTGTGTTGTGACAGTGCAATTCAAACTGCCACTGTCTGTGTTGCTGTCACTCAAACTGCAGGCTAGTGCTACAGAGACGAGCTAGCTAGTAGTTACCAGAGGGGGGAGGGGGGGGGGGGGTGAGAAGAAAATAAAACACTTTGGATAGCTGCCTTGTTTGATGAAAGGAGACGGGCATAGTATATTCCAATACATGGCTTACTGTAGTTCTAATGAATGGTGTTCATTTTACTACCAGGTCAAAGGTCAGGCATGCCTTTTGGCATGAGTGCACAGAGGTTAGAGTGTCATTCCCGGTGGTAGTGAGGTCACTCCTTCTCCGGCCATGTGCTGCACTAGGATAACTCCCAACATGCCCAAAGACGGACCACACTGGCGTGGGGGTGCCAGGTCTACTCTACACAACCCTGGTATAGGACGACGTCTCTGTAAGCACCTGTGTAAGGTATTTTCTCTTCTGTTTTAATATGGGACACAAGACCACAAATACCAGCAAATCTCCAAGTCACTTGAATATTGGAAATCTGTTCCAAAGTATTCCCACGCATAATGCTATAAGAGCCTACAATCTTCTGGGAAGGCTTTCCACTAGAAGTTGGAACACTGCTGCGGGGACTTGCTTCCATTCAGCCACAAGATTATTATTGAGGTTGAGCACCGATGTCAGGCGATTAGGGCTGGTTCGCAGCCGGCGTTCCAAATCATCCCCAAGGTGTTCGATGGGATTGAGGTCAGTGCTCTGTGTAGGCCAGACAAGTTCTTCCACACCGATCTCGACAAACCATTTCTGTATGGAACTTACTTTGTGCAAGGGGGCAGTGTCATGCTGAAACTGTAAAGGTCCTTCCCCAAACTGTTGCCACAAAGTTGGAAGCACTTTGTACAATGTCATTGTATGCTGTATCGTTTAGATTACCCTTCACTGAAACTAAAGGGACCAAGCCCGAACCATGAAAAACAGCCCAAGACATTCTTCCTTCAAACTTTACAGTTAGCACTATGCATTGAGGCAGGTAGCATTATCCTGGCATCAGCCAAACCCAGATCTGTCCACCAGCCTGCCATATGGTGAAGAGTGATTCATCACTCCAGGAGAATGCGCTTCCAATGATCCAGAGTCCGATGGCAGCGAACTTTGTCACTCCAGCCAACGCTTGGCATTGCATATGGTGATCTTCGGCTTGTGTGTTGCTGCTCGGCCATGGAAACCCATTTCATGAAGCTCCCGATATTATTTCCAGAGGCAGTTTGAGAGCTCGGTAGTGTTGCAACCGAAGACAGATGATTTTTACACGCTAAGCGCTTCAGCACTCCGCGGTCCCGTTCTGTGAGCTTGTGCCCTACCACTTGGCGGCTGAGCCGTTGTTGATCCTAGATGCTTACACTTCACAATAATAGCACTTACCAGAGCAGCACTAGCAGGGCAGAATTTTGAAAGACTTGTTGGAAACGTGTTGAAAGTCACTGAGCTCTTCAGTTTGTTTATGGCAATTGGATCAATTTTATGCACCTGTCAGCAACGAGTGTGGCTGAAATAGCCAAATCCTTTCATTTGTATATAGTGTACATGTGATCGTATACAAAATTTAAGCAAGGTTTGAAATGGTGTTTTAGTCAAATATATCCATATGGGCTTCTTGTGGTTAAGTTCCTGTACACAATTTATTTGGCCCCATGACCATCCGCTCAAGAAAAACAGATCTATACATATACATAAACGGAAAAAAAAATTAAACATCCCCTTTTCAGTACCCTGTCTTTCAAAGAACATGTGTAAAAATCCAAATAAATTCACAGATCTTCATTGTAAAGTGTTAAACACTGTTCCCCATGCTTGTTTAATGAACCATAAACAATTAATGAACATGCACCTGTGGAACGGTCGTTAACTTGAGTGTAGGGGGCAGTATTTTGATGTTTGGATGAAAAACTTACCGAAATGAAACTGCCTATTTCTCAGGCCCAGAATCTAGAATATGCATATAATTATCAGATTAGGATAGAAAACTTTTAAGTTTCCAAAACTGTCAAAATATTGTCTGTGAGTATAACAGAACTGATATAGCTGTGCAGCAATGCTCCCCATCCAATCTGACAGAGCCTGAGAGGATCTGCAGAGAAGAATGGGACAAACTCCCCAAATCCAAGTGTGCCATCGACAGAGCCGTCACAACAATTCAGCCAGCATGATAGATGTTAACAAAGCGCAAGATCAACCAATGACATTCCCATTCTTGCTCTTTTTCAACTAAATGGTTTATGTCACCATAGATCTCCAAGTGGCAAAGTCATTATAGCTGTCATTATTGTTGACCTGTGAAACCTAGTGTCTAGTCACCACAGCTGACCCCTCAAGCAGGGACCACATTCCCCCTGGTCCTCCAGATCACGCTTAAAAGGGGAATCCTGCAGTTCACACAACTGACAAATGGAGGTATTTTGGATATAAAAATAATCTTTATGGAACATTTGTGTAACTGGGAGTCTCGTGAGTGCAAACATCCGAAGATCAAAGGTAAGCAATTAATTTTACTGCTTTTCTGACTTTCGTGACCAATCTACTTGGCTGCTAGCTGTTTGTAATGTTCTGTCTGCTGAGAGAGATGTCCTTACATCAACGCTTGGTATGCTTTCGCTGAAAAGCTTTTTTGAAATCTGACACGCCAGGTGGATTAACAACAAGCTAAACTGTGTTTTGCTATATTGCACTTGTGATTTCATAAAAATTTAATATTTTTAGTAATTTAATTTGAATTTGGCAATTCAGCGGATGTTGACCAAAATGTTCCCGCTAACGGGATGGGATGGGTGAGTTAAGACACTAACAGCTTACAGATGGTAGGCAATTAAGGTCACAGTTATGAAAACTTAAGACACAAATGAGGTCGACCGGGCCTGTACTAGAGGTCGACCGATAATGCTTTTTCAACCCCGATGCCGAATATTGGAGGACCAAAAAAGCCGATACCGATTAAACCGGACGATTTTTTATTCATTTATTTGTAATAATGACAATTACAACAATACTGCATGAACACTTATTTTAACTTAATATAGTCGATCAATAAAATCTATTTAGTCTCAAGTAAATAATGAAACATGCTCAATTTGGTTTAAATAATGCAAAAACAAAGTGTTGGAGGGGTGAAAGTGCAATATGTGCTATGTAAGAAAGCTAACGTTTCAGTTCCTGGCTCAGAACATGAGAACATATGAAAGCTGGTGGTTCCTTTTAACGTGTCTTCAATATTCCCAGGTAAGAAGTTTTAAGTGGTAGTTATAGGAATTATAGGACTATTTCCCTCTATACCATTTGTATTTCATTAAACTTTGACTATTGGATGTTCTTATAGACACTTTAGTACTGCCAGTGTAACAGTATAGCTTCCGTCCCTCTCCTCGCTCCTCCCTGGGCTCGAACCAGCAACACAACGACAACAGCCACCATTGAAGCAGCGTTACCCAAGCAGAGCAAGGGGAACAACTACTAGAAGGCTCAGAGCGAGTGATGTTTGAAACGCTATTAGCACGCGCTAACTAGCTAGCCATTTCACGACAACAGTTACACCAACCTCATCTCAGGCTTGAAGTCATAAACAGCGCAATGCTTGACCCGAAGAGCTGCTGGCAAAGCAGTGCTGTTTGAATGAATGTTTACGCGCCTGCTTCTGCCTACCACCGCTCAGTCAGATACTTGTATGCTCAGTCAGATTATTCTAGATAATATCTAGTAATATCAACCATGTGTAGTTAACTAGTGATTATGATTGATTGTTTTTTATAAGATAAGTTTAAGGCTAGTTAACCCGTAACAGGCAGTCTCCTTGTGGAGTGCAACGAGAGAGAGGCAGGTCGTTATTGCGTTGGACGAGTTAACTGTACGGTTGCAGGATTGGATCCCCCGAACTGACAAGGTAAAAATCTGTCTTTCTGCCCCTGAACAAGGCAGTTAACCCACCGTTCCTAGGCAGTCATTGAAGATAAGAATATGTTCTTAACTGACTTGCCTAGTTAAATAAAGGTCTTTAAAAAATACATTTAAAAAAAAAATACAGATTTCCGATTGTTATGAAAACTTGAAATCGGCCCTAATTAATCGGCCATTCCGATTAATCAGTTGACCTCTAGCCTGTACTCTGGAGTGGGATCGATTTGGAGGTGGAGGGTCCCTTATGGTCTGGGGTGGTGTGTAACAGCATCAGACTGAGCTTGACGTCATTGCTGGCAATCTCAAAGCTGTGCGTTACAGGGAAGACACCCTCCTCCCTTTTGTGGTACCCTTCCTGACATGACAATGCTACCAGCCATAGTGCTCGTTCTGTGCGTGATGTCCTGCAACACAGGTATGTCAGTGTTCTGCCATGGCCAGCGAAGAGCCCGGACCCGAATGCCATTGAGCACGTCTGGGACCTGTTGGATCGGAGGGTGAGGGCTAGGGCCATTCCCCCCAGAAATGTCCAGGAACTTGCAGGTGCCTTGGTGGAAGAGCGGGGTAAGATCTCACAGCAAGAAATGGCAAATCTGGTGCAGTCCATGAGGAGGAGATGCACTGCAGTACTTAATGAAGCTGGTGGCCACATCAGATACTGACTTTTGATTTTGACCCCTTTTGTTCAGGGACACATTATTCCATTTCTGTTAGTCACACATCTGTGGAACTTGTGCAAACAATGTTCTTCCCCAAAAACATATCAAAATGACAATCTAGCTAACTATATAGCTGTCATCTAAAATAACCCTAATTTATAAGACAATTCTTATTTGATTAATGAGGGCTGGACCTATCTAAAAACAACAACAACTTCCGTCGCCGACTGAGATGGCCGCCTCGCATTCCTAGGAAACTATGCAGTTTTTTGTTTTTTTACGTGTTATTTCTTACATTAGTACCCCAGGTCATCTTAGGTTTCATTACATACAGTCGAGAAGAACTACTGAATATAAGATCAACGCCAACTCACCATCAGTACGACCAAGAATATGTTTTCCGCGACGCGGATCCGGTGTTCTGCCTTACAAACAGGACAACGGAATGGATCGCATGCAGCGACCCAAGGAAACGACTCCGAAAAAGAGGGAAACGAGGCGGTGTTCTGGTCAGACTCCGAAAAAGGGCACATCGCGCACCACTCCCCAGCATTCTTCTTGACAACAAGGTTGACGAAATCCGAGCAAGGGTAGCATTCCAGAGGGACATCAGAGACTGCAACGTTCTCTGCTTCACAGAAACATGGCTTACTGGGAAGACGCTATCCGATGCGGTGCAGCCAACGGGTTTCTCCACACATCGCGCCGACAGAAACAAACATCTTTCTGGTAAGAAGAGTGGCGGGGGCGTATGCCTCATGACTAACGAGACATGGTGTGATGAAGGAAACATACAGGAACTCAAATCCTTCTGTTCACCTGATTTAGAATTCCTCACAATCAAATGTAGACCGCATTATCTTCAAGAGAATTCTCTCGATTATAATCACAGCCGTATATATCCCCCCAAGCAGACACATCGATGGCTCTGAACGAACTTTATTTAACTCTTTGCAAACTGGAAACCATTTATCCGGAGGCTGCATTCATTGTAGCTGGGGATTTTAACAAAGCTAATCTGAAAACAAGACTCCTAAATTTTACCAGCATATCGATTGCGCAACCAGGGGTGGTAAAACCTTGGATCATTGTTATTCTAACTTCCATGACGCATATAAGGCCCTGCCCCGCCCCCTTTCGGAAAAGCTGACCACGACTCCATTTTGCTGATCCCTGCCTACAGGCAGAAACTAAAACAAGAGGCTCCCACGCTGAGGTCTGTCCAACGCTGGTCAGACCAAGCTGACTCCACACTCCAAGACTGCTTCCATCACGTGGACTGGGACATGTTTCGTATTGCGTCAGATGGAAATATTGACGAATACGCTGATTCGGTGTGCGAGTTCATTAGAACGTGCGTCGAAGATGTCGTTCCCATAGCAACGATAAAAACATTCCCAAACCAGAAACCGTGGATTGATGGCAGCATTCGCGTGAAACTGAAAGCGCGAACCACTGCTTTTAATCAGGGCAAGGTGTCTGGTAACATGTCCGAATATAAACAATGCAGCTATTCCCTCCGCAAGGCTATTAAACAAGCAAAGCGTCAGTACAGGGACAAAGTGGAATCTCAATTCAATGGCTCAGACACAAGAGGCATGTGGCAGGGTCTACAGTCAATCACGGACTACAAGAAGAAACCCAGCCCAGTCACGGACCAGGATGTCTTGCTCCCAGGCAGACTAAATAACTTTTGCCCGCTTTGAGGACAATACAGTGCCACTGACACGGCCTGCAACGAAAACATGTGGTCTCTCCTTCACTGCAGCCGAGGTGAGTAAGACATTTAAACGTGTTAACCCTCGCAAGGCTGCAGGCCCAGACGGCATCCCCAGCCGCGCCCTCAGAGCATGCGCAGACCAGCTGGCCGGTGTGTTTACGGACATATTCAATCAATCCCTATACCAGTCTGCTGTTCCCACATGCTTCAAGAGGGCCACCATTGTTCCTGTTCCCAAGAAAGCTAAGGTAACTGAGCTAAACGACTACCGCCCGTAGCACTCACTTCCGTCATCATGAAGTGCTTTGAGAGACTAGTCAAGGACCATATCACCTCCACCCTACCTGACACCCTAGACCCACTCCAATTTGCTTACCGCCCAAATAGGTCCACAGACGATGCAATCTCAACCACACTGCACACTGCCCTAACCCACCTGGACAAGAGGAATACCTATGTGAGAATGCTGTTCATCGACTACAGCTCGGCATTCAACACCATAGTACCCTCCAAGCTCGTCATCAAGCTCGAGACCCTGGGTCTCGACCCCGCCCTGTGCAACTGGGTACTGGACTTCCTGACGGGCCGCCCCCAGGTGGTGAGGGTAGCAACAACATCTCCTCCCCGCTGATCCTCAACACGGGGCCCCACAGGGTGCGTTCTGAGCCCTCTCCTGTACTCCCTGTTCACCCACGACTGCGTGGCCACGCACGCCTCCAACTCAATCATCAAGTTTGCGGACGACACAACAGTGGTAGGCTTGATTACCAACAACGACGAGACGGCCTACAGGGAGGAGGTGAGGGCCCTCGGAGTGTGGTGTCAGGAAAATAACCTCACACTCAACGTCAACAAAACTAAGGAGATGATTGTGGACTTCAGGAAACAGCAGAGGAACACCCCCTATCCACATCGATGGAACAGTAGTGGAGAGGGTAGCAAGTTTTAAGTTCCTCGGCATACACATCACAGACAAACTGAATTGGTCCACTCACACTGACAGCGTCGTGAAGAAGGCGCAGCAGCGCCTCTTCAACCTCAGGAGGCTGAAGAAATTCGGCTTGTCACCAAAAGCACTCACAAACTTCTACAGATGCACAATCGAGAGCATCCTGGCGGGCTGTATCACCGCCTGGTACGGCAACTGCTCCGCCCTCAACCGTAAGGCTCTCCAGAGGGTAGTGAGGTCTGCACAACGCATCACCGGGGGCAAACTACCTGCCCTCCAGGACACCTACACCACCCGATGTTAGACCATCAAGGACATCAACCACCCGAACCACTGCCTGTTCACCCCGCTATCATCCAGAAGGCGAGGTCAGTACAGGTGCATCAAAGCTGGGACCGAGAGACTGAAAAACAGCTTCTATCTCAAGGCCATCAGACTGTTAAACAGCCACCACTAACATTGAGTGGCTGCTGCCAACACACTGTCATTGACACTGACCCAACTCCAGCCACTTTAATAATGGGAATTGATGGGAAATGTAAATATATCACTAGCCACTTTAAACAATGCTACCTTATATAATGTTACTTACCCTACATTATTCATCTCATATGCATATGTATATACTGTACTCTAGATCATCGACTGCATTCTTATGTCACTAGCCACTTTAACTATGCCACTTTGTTTACTTTGTCTACATACTCATCTCATATGTATATACTGTACTCGATACCATCTACTGTATGCTGCTCTGTACCATCACTCATTCATATATCCTTATGTACATATTCCTTATCCCCTTACACTGTGTATAAGACAGTAGTTTTGGAATTGTTAGTTAGATTACTTGTTGGTTATCACTGCATTGTCGGAACTAGAAGCACAAGCATTTCGCTACACTCGCATTAACATCTGCTAACCATGTGTATGTGACAAATACAATTTGATTTGATTTGATCTAAGTGAAGCTAGCTACAATAAGGATTAGCCACGATAATGGACTTTGCGGTTAGCGTTCGAAATGAAAGTATGGTATAATTCTACTATTTGTATTAATTTGCATCAGTCATTGACAAACTGCAAATTCCACTATTATGCCTATGCCTTAATTTGGCTAGCTTCACAACACACAACCTGGTCAAGCCCTCACTAGCCACATGAAGCTTGCTGGCTACTTATAACGTTAGCTTTGGGCAACAGGGTTAGGTAGCTGGCTAGATATTCATTTTCGTGAACTGAAGTTCAATTTCAATAGGTGAACAACAAGTGGCAACCTAGTCAATACTTACAAGGATTCCTAAATCATTGCTAAGAATAATGAAAATGACTACAGTTTTTACTGGTCATTGTTTTCAGGCTGGTTGTATTGGTGCTAGCTAGGTACCAAGCTAAAGCTAGCTAACACAGAAGTTGCAGTCGAACAAATGCTTTATTACCAACGCGGAATTGTAAACACATCGTTCGTGGCCAGTGTTTGCTGACTTTTTTGTACAGCTTTGACAGTGCTACCGTCTCTTTTTTGACACGCAAAGACCTAAACACCATTCCATAGTATGTATGTCATGAAGCTAATAGCAGTGATGCTATTACTGTGTAACTCCAGTAGGACATTATCGGAAAAATAGCGCACTTGGTAGTGTTAACCGGTGCTTGACCAGTCGGCGAAAGCCAACGTCACCCATGACAGAACAGTTGATTGTCAAGGGCAATGAAATTAATTATCTTGGCTTTAATGGACTTCGCCTTCAAGTTGTCGTCTCGCTGAAATTGTTACTCTTTCAAATGACTGCTTGATCCACACAGCAGACATTGTGGGGTAGGTTAGGAATGGTGTGTTGCACGTGTAGCGCATTTTTTTTTACGTGGCGTCATTACGTCATGTACCTACATTATTTAGGTACGCAAGTCAGCTTTGACATCGGTTTTGCACATCAGCCGACAGATGTTGGCATTTTGATTGAATATCGTCCGATACCGATATATCATGCATCCTTAACTTTAGGAATACACAGGGAAAGACTATGGAAGCCTATTCCCACCCCTAATTATTAAAATGTTTCCCACGTTCTCTCGAAATGGACTAAAAAATATTGAGAAGTTATTTGAGAATGCCAACATCCCGAAGTCGCCTCTCCACTGTTGACGTTAGAGACTAGTGTTGTGCGGGTACTATTTAATGAATCTGCCAGTTGAGGACTTGCGAGGTGTCTGTTTCTCAAACTAGACACTTGTGCAATTGAGTAATCGGACAAGTACACCGGGGCCTCCCACTCCTTTTTCTCATCTGGTTAGAGCCAGTTTGCGCTTGTCTGTGAAGGGAGTAGCACACAGCGCTAGCCAGGAAACTGAAGATCTCGTACATTTCTCGCATGGAATAGCCTTCATTTCTCAGAACAATAATAAACTGATGCGTTTCAGAAGTTGGTTCTTTGTTTCTGGCCATTTTGAGCCTGTATTCGAAACCACAAATGCTGATGCGCCAGATACTCAGCTAGTCGAAAGGACAGTTCTATTGCTTCTTTTATCAGAACAGCTTTCAGCTGTGCTAACAATTGCAAAAGGGGTTTCTAATGATCAATTAGCCTTTTAAAATGAACTTGGATTAGCTAAAACGTGACACTGGAACACAGGAGTGATGGTTGCTGATAATGGGCCTGTGTACGCCTATGTAGAAATTCCATTAAAAAATAATCTGCCATTTACAGCTACAATAGTCATTTACAACATTAATATCTACACTGTATTTCTGATCAATTTGATGTTATTTTAATGGACAAAAGTGCATTTTTAAGGGACATTTCCAAGTGACCCCAAACTTAACTATAGTTTATGTCATTTTTTATTTAGCTAGGCAAGTCATTAAGGAACAAATTCTTATTTGCAGTGACGGCCTTGTTCAGGGGCAGAACGACAGATTTTGACCTTGTCAGCTCGGGAATTGAATCTAACAACCTTTCAGCTACTGGCCCAAAGCGCTAACCACTAGGCTACCTGCCACCCCAATAAATACATATATACATAACCAGTCAAAAGTTTGGACATGCCTGCTCATTCAAGGGTTTCTCTTTAATTTTACTATTTTCTACATTGTAGAATAAGTGAAGACTTAACGATGAAAACACATACGGAATCAGGTAGTAAACAATCCAATTTTAAATCTAAATATATTTGGATGTTTTATTATTCAAAGTAGCCACCCTTTGCCTTGATGACAGCTTCGTTTACTCTTGGCATTCTCTCAACCAGCATCATGAGGAATGCTTTTCGAATAGTCTTAAAGGAGTTCCCACATATACTGAGCATTTTTTGGCTGCATTTCCTTCATGCTGCGGTTCAAATCATCTCAAACCATTTCAATTTGGTTGAGGTCGGGGGATTGGGGAGGCCAGGTCATCTGATGCAGCACTCCATCACTCTCTCGGTAAAATAGCCCTTACCCAAGCCTGGAGGTGTTTTGGGTCATTATCTTGTTGAAAAATCAGATGAGATGGCGTATCACTGCAGAATGCTGTGGTAGCCATACTGGTTACGTGTGCCTTGAATTCTAAATAAATCACCTCGAGTCACCAGCAAAGCAGCCCCACACCATAACACAACCTCCTCCATGCTTCACGGTGGGAACTACACGTGCGGAGAGCATCCGTCCACTTACCCTGCATCTCACGAAGACAAAGCAGTTGTAACCAAAAATCGCAAATTTGGACTCAGACTAAAGGACAGATTTCCACCGGTCTAATGTCCATCACTCGTGTTTCTTAGCCCAAGCAAGTCTCTTCTTATTGGTGTCCTTTAGTAGTGGTTTCTTTGCAGCAATTCAACCATGAATGCCTGATTCAAGCAATCTCCTCTGAACAGTTGATGTTGAGATGTCTGTTACTTGAAATCCGAAGCATTTATTTGGGCTGCAATTTCTGAAGCTTGTAACTAATAAACATATCCTCTGCAGCAGAGGTAACTCTGGGTCTTCCATTCCTGTGGCAGTCCTCGTGAGAGTCAGGTTCATTATAGCGCTTGTTGGTTTTTGCGACTGCACTTTTATAAACTTTCAAAGTTCTTGACATTTTCCGGATTGGCTGACCATGTCTTATCGTAACGATGGACTGTCATTTCTTTTTGCTTATTTGAGCGGTTCTTGCCATAATATGGACTTGGTATTTTACCAAATAGGGCTATCTTCTGTACTACTACTAATGCATTAACAAAAGAAATTCCACAAACTTAACGAAGCACACCTGATAATTGAAATGCATTCCAGGTGACTACCTCATGAAGCTGGTTGAGAGAATGCCAAGAGTAAACAAAGCTGTCAAGGCAAAGGGTGGCTACTTTGAAGGTCAAATATATTTGTTTAAAACTTTTTGGGTTAATACATGATTCCAAATGTGTTATTGCATAGTTTTGATGTCTTCACTATTATTCTACAAAGTAGATAACAGTAAAAACTAAGAAAAACAATGGAATGAGTAGGGCTGTCCAAACTTTTGACTGATATTGTATATATAAACAAGTCAAAGGTGCTGCTCTCACAGGTTTCCTAGATAAATTAAGGGATGTCGAAAACGCTTGATATGTGTGCTTGATATGAACAAGAGTGAGAGGAGATTAGTACAGTGCCTTCAGAAAGTATTCATACCCCTTGATTTAAAATCAACATGTGGCACAGTCCGAATTCAAAATGGATAAAAATTTACACTCACTCATCTACACAAAATAATGCGTAAGGACAAAGTGAGATTTTTTTTCTCACCAAAATTGTTTCAAATAGAACACAAGGGCCTCCCGGGTGGTGCAGTGGTTAAGGGCGCTGTACTGCAGCACCAGCTGTGCCACCAGAGACTCTGGGTTAGGGAGGGCTTGGCCGGTAGGGAAATCCTTGTCTCATCGTGCACCAGCGACTCCTGTGGTGGCCCGGGCGCAGTGCGCGCTAACCAAGGTTGCCAGGTGCACAGTGTTTCCTCCGACACACTGGTGCGGCTAGCTTCCGGGTTGGATGGCGCTGTGTTAAGAAGCAGTGCGGCTTCTTTGGGTTGTCTATCGGAGGACGCATGACTTTCAACCTTCGTCTCTCCCGAGCCTGTACGGGAGTTGAAGCGATGAAACAAGATAGTAGCTACTAAACAATTGGATACCAAGAAATTGGAGAGAAAAGGGGTAAAATATATATTTTTAAATAGAACACAGAAATCTTATTTACAACAGAGTCAATACTTTGAAGCACATTTGGCAGTGTTTACAGTTGAGACTCTGGTTAAGTCTAAGATCAAATATTTGCCCATTGTTGTTTATTTTTTTAATCATTCCTAGACAACCATTTTCAGGTCTTGCAATAGGTTCATGTAGATTTAAGTCAAATCTAACTTGGCCACTGAGACATTCACTGTATTCTTGCTTATCAACTTCAGTGTTGATTTGGCCTTGTGTTTTAGGCTATTGTCCTGCTGAAATGTGAATTAATCTCCCAATGTCTGATGGAAAGCAGACAAACAGGTTCCCCCAATAGGATTTTCCCTGTGCTTAGCTCCATTCCATTTTTTTATCCTGAAAAACTCCAGTCCTTAACTATTACAAGCATACCCACAACATGATGCAGACAGCACTATGCTGGAAATTAGTGGTGATACTCAGTAATGTGTTGGATATGCCCCAAACATAACACTTTGTATTCAAGCCAAAAAGTGAATTGCTTTGCCACATTACTTTATTCTATACAGGCTTCCTTTTCACTCTGTCAATTAGGTTAGTATTGTAGAGTACTAGAATGTTGTTGATCTATCCTGAGTGCTATCATATCACAGCCATTAAACTTCGTAACTGTTTTAAAGTCACCATTGGCCTCTGTGAAATCCCGGCGTAACCCCCATTCCTCTCCGACAACAGTTAGGAACGACGCCTGTATATTTGTAGTGACTGGATGTATTGATACACCATCCAAAGCGTAATGAACTTCACCATGCTCGAAGGTATATTCAATGTGGTTTTTTTTGTACCCATCTATCAATGGTGCCCTTCTTTGCAAGGCATTGGAAAACCTTCCAAGTCTTTGTGGTTGAATCTGTGTTTGAAATTCACTAGTCGACTTAGGGATCTTACAGATAATTGTATGTGGAGTACAGAGATGGGGTAATTCAAAAATCATGTTAAAACACTTAATGCACATAGAGTCCATGGAACTTATTATGTGACTTGTTATGCACATTTTCACTCCTGAACTTATTTAGGCTAGCATAACAAAGGGATTGAACACATATTGACACTTCAGCTTTTCATTTGAATGAATAGGTAAACATTTTCAAAAACACAATTCCACTTTGACATCACAGGGTAGTGTGTAGGCCAGTTACACCCCCCAAAAAATCTCAATTTAATACATTTTAAATGAAGGCTGTAAGGCAACCAAATGTGAAAAGATGTGAATACTTTCTAAAGGCACTGTAAAGGTGAATGGATTGTATACTTTCAGGCCGTAGAGACAAAATGTCACAAAGTTAACAGAACAGGTGTGAGGGAGGAGGAGAATAAATATAGTCCAAACCAGGGGTATTAAACTCTTACCCTACGAGATCCTGAAACAGTTGGTTCTGTTCTACCTGATAATTAATTGCACCCACCTGGTGTCAAGGTCTAAATCCATCCCTAATTAGATGGAAACAATAAAAAAATGCAGTGGAACTGTCTTTGAGGTCCAGAGTTTGAGTTTGAGGGATTTAAACCACAAGGGGAGAGCAGAGCTAGAGAAAAAACAGGACAGAGTGAATGAAAATTTGGACTGGAAGGGTGCTGAGATTAGGATCACCTGTTCCACCAACACCTGCTTCAGTTCTTCAGTTACTGTCAGGCAGGCTCAACTGAGCCATTCAACCATTAGCAAATCACTAGGGCCTATTCAACTGTCTGCCAGTACACAAACTGTCTGTTTTACTAAACTACAGCAAGCATTTGCACAGGGACTTCTGCCTTACTGACGTTAAATGTAGTCATTTGACTCAACTTGAATCACTGAATAAAATAACTGACATCCTCATAATGAAAATGAATGCATTGACTCCCTTATGTTGAGTCACCTAATTTGGTTGTCACTGTGGTGTGATGTTTGGAAACAGCCATGATATGACTAACTATCAATGTAAATAATTTGATTCACTGTACTAACGTAGGCTGACTCAGCCTCCTCGTTTGAACGAGAAATTGTTAGAAAAAAAACTTAGGGAACAATGTGAGAAAGTGGAAATAATTTAACAGCATTATAGTAGGTACCTGCTTAGAAAGACGAATCAAATACATTACGTCAGTTAGGCTACTTACTTTGCTATGTCTCACCCGGGACAGTAAACAAACAGGTCGAGATCTCAGAACATTTTAGATTGTCCATCCTTCCACCGCCCTTATTCTCGCTAGCAAATGTGAGTGATTAGCTAGCAACTCCTACCAAAGAAAGGAGTGCCCCGAGAAGATGGTTTGCTGACTAGCTCAAGACAGCCAACAAAGTGTAAAATTGACATTTAGAATTGACCAAAACCAGGCCACAACAAGCGTGCTCCACAATGGCCAACGGTGACCTGATGAACAAAAAAAATCCAGGAATAGCGATCTTAACATTTTTTGGGCCTACTCTCAATGAATGATGCTGCTAACCAAATCTGCCAGCTAGTTAGTTAACGTTACCAACGCTAGTTGGTATTTGCTAGCTAGTTAGAACAAAACTGTCGACATCAATATTTGCAATTGTTTACCAGTTGTGCATCCTTAGCTAACGTTAATCACTGCACTATTTCATTTACCTTGTAGAAGGCCCCGTTCGAACCGCGAACCTCCACCGCCAGCCCGTCCATAGTCGTCGGTAGGTCCGCACGACTGGGCTTCTCTGATTGAGCCGCTACGACTCCGTGCGGTTCCGGTACCACCCCCAGCTTCTCTGCCGCTGGCCCGTCGCCGCTCTCCGGCCGCTTGTGGATTTCCAGTGTTTCGGGAGGTGGAGGGAGAGGGGTGAAGGGATCGGGGAGTTGGGTGTTGATTATGGGATCAACGAATAGCTAACGTTAGCGTCTCCAGCGGTCAACTTCACGTTAGCTCACTACCTAGCTAACGTTAGCAAACTATCGACGATACCTTTGTTAGCTAGCGTGCAACGGCACTAGCAAGGTGCTGTCCTGCGTTGAGGGGGCCCGCGGCGGTCTAGTTGCAATGTGCTTCAAAGCTAATGATGCTATGTGAAAGGAAGATGTTAGCAAGCAGCTAGCTATCACCGACACCTTGATTCCGTCACTTGCGGGATGCCAAAACAGGCGTATACATGCAGCAGTCGGAGAGAAGTTACTGTATTAAGTCATCGCTGGGATTCCTTTTGTTGTTTTTAAGTATATTTTAGCAAAAAAAGTATCCTCCCGAACTAAGCGTTTGTGGTGCACTATCGCCCGACAACTCCTAATACTCCAACCACCCGTCCCTCAAACGCACGCCGACAGAGTACATCAGTGAGGTACTGAATGATCTCGATAAGCCCACCCCGCATTCTTGAAAGATACACCCAAAATAGCATACTGACTTATCATTGGTCAATATGACCGCAAATCAAATATATATATTTTTCATTGGTTCAATAGTTAGAGGCCGGTCTGTGTTTCATCCAATAATTGAGCCAAATATCTATTTTACGCATCTCTATTGGAGATACTGCCTGTCAGTTATGTTACCCAAATTACTGACTAAAATGGCAAGCTAATTTTGTGGACCTCTACATTCCCATCCTTATTGTGATTTAATTGAGTCCAGGGGTAGTCTATGAAAATGATCAAATCCCGTTCATAAATGTGCAGACCACATTCATATTCATATGAAATAAATATTTGTGGAAGAAAAACAATGTACACTTTGCATGTTTGTTTTTTTAGATCCATTAGTAGGCTACCGGGTATATAGAAATTTGAAAATGCAGGTATTCACATTTGCAAGTGAAGTGACATACTTTCAGAAAAACGGCCTCAATGTCCAGTCCTAGTTAAGAGGTATTTTTTATACAGTGACGGCTTACCCCTGCCAAACCTGTACAGGAGAGCTTGTAACAGCTGACTGAGCCCTCTACCAATCAGTGCCCAGTCAGTTGTTACATTATGCAAGAACCAAAGTTACAAAACTCCATCTGAGGGACCATGAATGACTATTATGGACCAGGGCACCTATTCAAAAAGTGTCTCAAAGTGGTAGTGCTGATCTGATTAATTTAAAGGGGTTAATCAGCAATTGCAACATCCATCTTTGGACTTTGAAATGAATGCTATAACGTTATACCAATTGAATCTTGAAGAATATCACTTATTAACGCAGCAGGAGCTTAGTTCAACTGTCACACTCCATCAGAACACAAAATATAAGCATGCTTTACTCCATTGTTTGTAATCAATCCAATTGTAAAAAAAAAACATTGTATAGCTTTAAAACATGGTTAAAACTTCTGTCCTTGCATCCATAGCTTTGTCTATGAATTTGAGAGTAGTTACATTTCTCTAGTGCTATCCCTCAGCTTTTTACCAAAAAGAGCGGTCTGGTGGCCTCTTTGTTATTGTGTGAACTGCAGGTTTCCCCTTTAAGCGTGATTTGGGGGAACAGGGGGAATGTCATCCCGGCCTGAAGGGTCAGCTGTGGTGACTAGACACTAGGTTTCACAGGTCAAGAATAGTGACAGCTATAATGACTTTGCCACATGGGTCTGACAGATCTATGGTGACATAAACCATTTAGTTGAAAAAGAGCAAGAATGGTGTAACGCCCGGGGTATAGTGGAGGAAGAAGTCAGGCGCAGGAAGCAGGGGGCCCCACTGCGTTGGCGGTCAGCACTCCTCTTCTGCCGTCCACTGGCTTGTTTGCGCGATTCCTGCCGGCCCTCCAGGTCTCCTTGGAGCGCTGCACCCACTCCTCCACCGCAGGAGCCTCGTCCGACTCGGATGCCAAGGTGCCAGGACCGGCTGGTAGCCCAACACACACTGAAACGGTGATAGGTTCGTCGAGGAGTGACGGAGTGAGTTTTGGGCCAAGGGACGTACCTAGACCACTCCCTGGGCCGGTCCTGGTAATACGACCGCAGAAACCTACCCACCTCCTGGTTCACTCTCTCCACCTGCCCATTACTCTCGGGGTGATAACCGGAGGTCAGGCTGACCGAGACCCCCAAACGCTCCATGAACGCCCTCCATACCCGGGACGTGAACTGGGGACCCCGATCAGAGACGATGTCCTCCGGCACCCCGTAGTGCCGGAAGACGGGGGGAAATAACGCCTCCGCAGTCTGTAGGGCTGTAGGGAGACCAGGCAACGGGAGGAGACGGCAGGACTTAGAAAACCGATCCACAACCACCAAAATCGTAGTGTTCCCCTGAGACGGGGGGCGATCGGTCAGGAAATCCACTGATAAGTGAGACCATGGCCGTTGTGGAACGGGAAGGGGTTGTAACTTCCCTCTAGGAAGGTTCCTAGGAGCCTTACTCTGGGCGCACACCGAACAGGAAGAGACATAAACCCTAACGTCCCTAGCCAAGGTGGGCCATCAATACTTCCCCCGGAGGACACGCACTGTCCTCGCCACCCCAGGATGACCCGAGGAGGGTAGGGTGTGAGCCCACCAAATCAGTTGGTCCCGGACACCAAGCGGCACGTACTTAGGCCCAGCCGGACACTGAGGAGGCGCAGGCTCCACCCGTAACGCTCGCTCGATGTCCGAGTCCACCTCCCATACCACTGGTGCCATCAGCCTCGAGGCTAGAAGGATGGGAGTAAGCTCGGTGGACCGATCCTCCGTGTCATAGAGACGGGACAGCGCGTCGGCCTTTATGTTCAGGGAGCCTGGTCTATAAGACAGAGTGAACCTGAATCGGGTGAAGAACATGGCTAGTACCTTGCCTGAAGCGGATTCAGTCTCCTAGCTGCCGGAATATACTCCAGATTCTGGTGGTCGGTCCAGATGAGAAAGGGGTGCCTAGCCCCCTCAAGCCAGTGTCTCCACACCCTCAGGGCCTTGACCACCACTAACAACTCCCGGTCCCCCACATCATAGTTACGCTCCGCCGGACTGAGCTTCCTTGAAAAGAAAGCGCAGGGGCGGAGTTTTGGTGGCGTACCCAGCGCTGTGATAGCACGGCACCCACCCCAGCCTCAGATGCGTCCACCTCCACTTTGAATGCTTGAGAGGGGTCCGGGTGCGCCAACACAGGTGCATCCATGAACAGCGCCTTCAACCTATTGACCACCGCAAACACCCAGGCCCCCCCTTCAGCAGTGAGGTAATGGGGTCCGCTACCTGGCCAAAACCCCGGATAAACCTCCTTCACCGTGGTAGGAATCGGCCGATTACGCACGGCCTTAATGCGGTCACACTCCATCACCACCCCCGAGGTGGAAATGCGATAACCCAGGAAGGAGACGGCTCATTTGGAGAACACAAACTTCTCAGCCTTGACGTATAGGTCATGCTCCAGCAGTCTACCAAGCACCTTGCGTACCAGAGACACATGCACAGAGCGGGTGGCGGAATAGATCAGAATATCATCGATATAGACAACCACGCCCTGCCCGTGCAGGTCCCTGAGAATCTCGTCTACAAAGGACTGAAAGACGTCTGGAGCATTCTTTAACCCATACGGCATGACAAGGTACTCATAGTGGCCCGATGTGGTACTAAACGCAGTTTTACACTCGTTTCCATCCCGAATACGTACTAGACTATACGCGCTCCTGAGATCCAGTTTTGTAAAAAAATTGTGCTCCGTGAAATGATTCCACCGCCGTAGCGATGAGAGGTAGTGGGTAACGAAACTCCACTGTGGCATTTAGACCTCTATAATCAATGCACAGACGCAGACCTCCCTCCTTTTTCTTCACAAAAAATAAACTTGAGGAGACCGGTGAGATGGAGGGCTGAATGTACCCCTGCCCCAGAGATTCCGTGACATATGTCTCCATAGCCAACGTCTGCTCCTGGGACAATGGGTACACATGACTCTTGGGAAGCACAGCGTTTACCTGTCGATGAGGTGGTAATTTAGTGGCTCTCTTCTTACTGAAAGCGATTGCCAAATCGGCATATTCGTGGGGGATGCGCACCGTGGAACCCTGGTCTGGACTCTCCACCAACTCCCAGACACCTTCCAGAACACTCCTCTGACCACCCCTGGAGAACCCCCTGTCTCCACGAAATCTTAGGATTGTGACTAGCCAGCCAGGGAATCCCGAGCACCACTGGAAATGCAGGCGAATCGATAATGAAGAGACTAATTCGCTCCCTATGATTCCCTTGCGTCACCATGTCCAGTGATTACGTGGCCTCCCTAACCCTAATTGCTGGCTATCTAGGAAGTGCACGGGGAAGGGAGAATCTATCGGCATGAGCGAACACCCAGCTTGATGGCGAATCCGCGATCCATAAAGTTCCCAGCTGCACCTGAATCGACTAGCGGCTTATGCTGGGAAGAGGGGGGAAAAAAATCAAGAAATAAAATCAAGACAAACATGTGACCAACAGGGGGTTCTGGGTGAGTTTGGTGCTGACTCACCTGGCGTGACCGAGAAGCGTTCTGCCTGCCCTCTCGACTTCCAGACGGGCCCCCCCAGCACCGATCGGCCGTGTGTCCTCTCCAACCACAGCTGGTGCAGGGGGAGCCTCTTCCTCCGGTACCCCTCGGCACGGCCCCCCCTAACTCCATAGGAATGGGAGCAAGGACGCTGGGTGGTGGAACGAACAGGACCCTCTCCGAACACCTGCGGGCAGCCAGCAGATTGTCCAGCCGGATAGACATGTGGATGAGTTCATCAAGGGAGAGAGCGGTGTCCCGACACGCTAGCTCCCTGCGGATGTCCTCCGTTCCACCCAGCCCTAGCGGCCAAGATCCGGAACTCCAACGCGTAATCCTGTGCGCTCCTCTTCTCCTGCCTAAGGTGGAACAGTCGCTCACCCGCCACTCGGCCCTCTGGAGGGTGATCAAACACGGCACGAAAGCGGCGGGTGAATTCCGGGTAGTGCTCCTTCGCAGAGTCTGGGCCATTCCAGACTGCATTTGCCCACTCCAGAGCATGACCCGTCAGGCAGGAGACAAGGACACTAACTCTCTCCGCTCCCGAGGGAGTGGGCCTCACGGTCGCCAGGTACACCCCGCCGCTCCTCCATCATAGTCCCTCGGGAGCGCAAGACGGAGAGCACTGGAGCCGGAGGGGGAGGGAGGAGAAGGGGGATCCAGGCTGGTATGGTGGAGGACACGTTCCTCCATCGACGGGAGGGGGTTGGCAGCTGCTCCTGCTGACTCCATTCTTTAAGGGTGCGAGATTCTGTAATGCCCAGGGTGTAGTGGAGGAAGAAGTCAGGCGCAGGAAGCAGAGAGTTCAGGGTAGCCCTACTTTTAATGCACCGCAACGGTGAAATGACGCCATCCCAAACAAAATCCCCAAACAAGGGGAACTTAAACAGTCCAGCAAAATACAAACACACGGACAACCGTGACCTACAGCCGTTTTTTAATTTATTTTACCTTTATTTAACTAGGCAAGTCAGTTAAGAACAAATTCTTATTTTCAATGACGGCCTAGGAACAGTGGGTTAACTGCCTGTTCAGGGGCAGAACGACAGATTTGTACCTTGTCGGCTCGGGGGTTTGAACTTGCAACCTTCCGGTTATTAGTCCAACACTCTAACCACTAGGCTACCCTGCCGCCCCATGGTTGAGTGGCCACACGTACACTGAAAATAATCCCGCACAACCAGCAGGCGGGCCGGCTGGTAAATAAAGCCCAACCAATTAACCTAAACTAAACACAGATGCAACTAATAAACAGCAAAGGGGGAAAGGGGATCAGTGGCAGCTAGTAGGCCGGTGACGACGACCGCCGAGCGCCACCAGAACAGGAAGGGGAGCCACCTTCGGTAGGAGTCTTGACAAATGGGAATGTCATTGGTTGATCATGCTCTTTGTTAACATCTGTCATGCTGGCTGAATGTTGTGATGGCTCTGTCGATGGCACACTTGGATGTGGGGAGTTTCTCCCATTCTTCTCTGCAGATCCTCTCAAGCTCTGTCAGATTGGATGGGGAGCATTGCTGCACAGCTATTTTCAGGTCTCTCAAGAGATGTTTGATCAGGTTCAAGTCCAGGCTCTGGCTGGGCTACTCAAGGACATTCAGAGACCTGTCCCGAAGCCACTCCTGCGTTGTCTTGCCTGTGTGCTTAGGGTCATTGTCCTGTTGAAAGGTGAACCTTCGCCCCAGTCAAAGGTCCTGGGTGCTCTAGAGCAGGTTTTCATCAAGGATTTCTCTGGATTTTGCTCCGTTCATCTTTGCCACAATCCTGACAAGTCTCCCAGTCCATGCTGCAAAAAAACATGATGCTGCTAAAAAGCACCACCATGCTTCACCGTAGGGATGGTGCCAGGTTTACTCCAGATGTGACGCTTGGCATTCAGACCAAAGAGTTCAATCTTGGTTTCATCAGACCAGACAATCTTGTTTCTCATGGTCTGAGAATCTTTAGGTGCCTTTTGGCAAACTCGAAACGAACTGTCATGTGCCTTTTACTGTGGAATGGCTTCCATCTGGCCACTCAACCATAAAGGCCTGATTGGTGTAGTTCCTGCAGAGATGGTTGTCCTTCTGGAAGGTTCTCCCATCTCCACAGAGGAAATCTAGAGCAATGTCAGAGTTACCATCAGGTTCTTGGTCCCCTCCCTGACCAAGACCCTTCTCTCCCGATTGCTCAGTTTGGCCGGGCGGCCAGCTCTAGGAAGAGACTTGGTGGTTCCAAACATCTTCCATTTAAGAATGGAGGCCACTGTGTTCTTGGGGACCTTCAATGTTGCAGAAATGTTTCGGTACGCTTCCCCAGATATGTCTAGACACACTCCTGTCTCAGGGCGCTACGGACAATTCCTTCGACCTCATGGCTTGATTTTTGCTCTGACATGCACGGTCAACTGTGGGACCTTATATAGACAGGTGTGTGCCGTTCCAAATCATGTCTAATCAATTTAATTTACCACAGTTGGATTCCAGTCAAGTTGTAGAAACATCTCAAGGATGATCAATGGAAACAGGATGCACCTAAGCTCAATTTCAAGTGTCATAGCAAAGGGCCTGAATATTTATGTAAATATTATTTTCAATACAATTGCTAAAATTTCTAAAAACCTGGTTTCAATTTGTCATTATGGGGTATTGTGTGTAGATTGATAAGAAAACAATACATTGAATCAAAATGTCAAGGGGTTTGAATACTTTCCGAATGCACTGTATATATAAAACTCCCTGTCAACAAACAATACAACACATAATAGTCCTCTGGCTCATCAAATCTCTGCAATGATATGAACAACTTCTTTTCAAGTGTCTCATTTCATCCATCATACACACACGATGCCCAGAGGGCTGCAGGCAGAAGTTTACCAAGATCCAGGTCACTATGTGAAGTATACAATGACAATGTCATGAGTGACAGTGACACACACACACACCACAGCTGTGACCAATGATATTATCTCCACACACACATACATTAATGCATTGACAAGCGCGCACACACAAACACAAACACACACACACCAATGATATTATATCCAAGGTGCCCAGTGGGCTGCAGGCAGGAGTTTAGGGAGATGCCTCAGATCCAGGTCACTTTATGACAGTATAACAATGTCATGAGTGACACACACTCACTCACACACACACACACGCACGCACGCACACATGCACACACACACACACACACACACAGGTTCTTCCCTCCACACAGACACATTTGGTTGCCAGAGAGAACCTACAGTACACACTCTCATTAGCTGTGTGTCGACCCATCCACCCGTGTGTGAATTTGACTCTGTGTATCCAGTCTTGTTTTCTGCATCTCCACCCCTTCGAGACATGGAGTAGACCTGACCATCACCATCACCTTCAGAAGCAGGAAGACTTTGAGATGTTTTTTTGTGGCTCTTCGATGAGAAGTCATTCTTTTTTATGCTGTATGCTATTTTTATGTCATACCCGGAAACTGACAATTAAAATGGTTATGTGAAACCGTTCAAGCAGTTAAGGCGCAACAAGTTCTAAACATTGTGTGGGTAAAAGCACTTTCATTACCATTAATGCTTTTATATCACAATCAATACAGTGCATCCTGGAATTTGTACGTGAAATAAATCATGAATGGTGTGCTGGCTTTTTAAATAATAGCTTTATATTCAGCTCTAGAGCAGATGATAAGTTATTAATAAGAGAATAAAAGCTGTAATTTCATATAATAATACATCTAAGTAACTGCCAAAGTTATCGTAGCAGAAAATGTTACTGACATGAATTTCATACAACAGTTACAACAGATGGGAACATGAACCATCGTTGACCCATTCTGTAAGTACCTAAACCCGTTCACCAATCAAAACACAACAGATCGGAACATGAACCATCGTTGACCCATTCTGTAAGTACCTAAACCCGTTCACCAATCAAAACACAACAGATCGGAACATGAACCATCGTTGACCCATTCTGTAAGTACCTAAACCCGTTCACCAATCTAAACACAACAGATCAGAACATGAACCATCGTTGACCCATTCTGTAAGTACCTAAACCCGTTCACCAATCAAAACACAACAGATCGGAACATGAACCATCGTTGACCCATTCTGTAAGTACCTAAACCCGTTCACCAATCAAAACACAACAGATCGGAAACATGAACCATCGTTGACCCATTCTGTAAGTACCTAAACCCGTTCACCAATCAAAACACAACAGATCGGAACATGAACCATCGTTGACCCATTCTGTAAGTACCTAAACCCGTTCACCAATCAAAACACAACAGATCGGAACATGAACCATCGTTGACCCATTCTGTAAGTACCTAAACCCGTTCACCAATCAAAACACAATTCAACCACAACTTCAGTGTTTTGAGTGCTCTAAGAGCTCAGATCTCTAGTCTCTTTAATCCCAGACTTAAAGCAACACATAAGCAACATCACTTGTGTGTTGCCACATTGCTCATGTGGGAGGCAACCCGTCTGCCTAGGGAGACTACCAGTAACCTAGAGATGAATCAAAGAGGAAGAGATGTCCGTTCTTATTCTGTTTACTGTGAAAAGACCAGACCAGCCCCTCTGATCCTACCAGACATATAAAAACCAGCCTGCTACTAGAGTTTCAGATGGGACTTGTGATAGCAACCAATTAACACTGTGGTATAAGCTACTGACCTAGTCTCTATGGCAGTAGTGAAATTAGATGTATTCTTTGTGACCTCAGAAGTTGAAAGGCCAGTAGTGATGATGTTGAATCTGTTAACTTGTTTTTTATTTTATTATTATTTATTTATTTAACCCCACCAACACCCCCCCCTCTTCGGAGGACAAATATCTTAGTTTTTTTTTGCATACATTTTACCTGTACATTTTACATACACATTTAACATATACATTTGACATACATGGTACTTTTATATATAACAACAATACATTGCCAAACAAACTAAGTGGCTGTTCCACTGGATGACTTAAGGTGAACGCACCAATTTGTAAGTCGCTCTGGATAAGAGCGTCTGCTAAATGACTTAAATGTATATGTAAACTCTTTAATCCCAACCCTCACCCACTCTCAGCCAATCCCACCTGTCTCCATAGACCGCCCTTGTTTGGTTTCCATGTGCCATATGTTTTTCAATTGTGCAGTGATGTTTTGCAAAATATTTGAATCTTTGTAATCGTATATTATCAACAGATTGTGAGCTAAAGATGAAAACATTTCCAACGAGTATTATTATATTATTTATTGACTGGCTATGGCTTTTCAGATCGCCCAACACTGCTATTTGTAAGGTTAATTTTAAGTGCACATAGTGATTTTTTTACCATTTGTGAGGGATCAGCCGTATCAAGTGGTCCGACTGCGCCCTCTCCTGGAGCTGCTCCGCAGTACAGCCACTACTGATGAGCTCACCTGAGGCCAATTGACTGATTATTGGTTGTGTTCTCTTATTAATTCTTGAGTGTAGGGATCAGGATTTTCGTTTTTGGGAGAAAAAAAACGTACCCATTTGAAACTGCCTATTTCTCAGGCCCAGAAACTAGAATATGCATATAATTGTCAGATTAGGATAGAAAACACTCTAAAGTTTCCAAAACTGTCAAAATATTGTCTGTGAGTATAACAGCACTGATATTGCAGGCGAAAACCTGAGGAAAATCAAACCAGGAAGTGCTGTTTTTCCCGAAAGCTCTCTGTTCCATTGGATGCCCTGCCTCCATTTAAAGGGATATCAACCAGATTCCCTTTCCTATGGCTTCCTCAAGGTGTCAACAGTCTTTAGACATATATTCAGGCTTTTATTTTGAGAAAATGAGGGAGAAAGATAATATCGCGTCAGTGGATAGCTGGGTGTTCGCAGAGTTTTGCTTACACAATTGGGGCAGCCATTGTCTCTCCCTCTCCTATTGAAAAAGCGACAGTCCTGGTTGATATATTATCTATTATATATTTTAAAAACAACCTGAGGATTAATTATTTAAAAAATGGACATGTTTCTGTGGACATTACGGATACTATTTGGAATTTTTGTCTGCGATGTCGTGACCGCTCGAGCCTGTGGATTTCTGAACATAACGCGCCAAACAAATGGAGGTATTTAGGATATAAAAATAGTCTTTATAGAACAAAAGGAATGATGATGTAACTGGGAGTCTCGTGAGTGCAAAAATCCAAAGATCATCAAAGGTAAGCGTTTTAATCTATTGCTTTTCTGACTTTTGTGACCAATCTACTTGGCTGCTAGTGTTTGTAATATTTTGTCTACTGAGAGAGATGTTCTTACATAAACGCTTGTTATGCTTTCACCGAAAAGCTGTATTGAAATCTGACACACCAGGTGGATTAACGACAAGCTAAGATGTATTTTGCTATATTGCACTTGTGATTTCATGAAAATGTAATGTTTTTAGTCATTTAATTTGAATTTTTGCTCGCTGCAATTCAGCGGGTGTTTATGAAAATGATCCCGCTAAAGGGATTGGTCTCTGAGTCTCATTTCGTGCTGTCCCGCCTAGGATTTTATCAGTGAATAGATACGGCCTTTCACAGGTTCAGGAATTTGTGAAAGGCCGTATCTATTCACTGATAAAATCCTAGGCGGGACAGCACGAAATGAGACTCAGAGACGTGACTTCAACAAAAATAAGGAAACTGTATTGGGAGTTGTTCTTTCAACTCTCTCAGGGACTGACCAGAAACAAGCTATATTGGGGAAATACCAGATTAAGTGATCTATTGATTCTGTCTCTTCGCAACAATATCTACAGAGCTGAGATGGTTGTATGGGACATAGTATATATAGTATTCTGTTGGTGGCAATACTTTTATATAATCATTTAAATTGAAAAACTCATTGTTGAGTCAAGTGTAGTTTTTCTTTGTACCAGTTCATAAACCATGTGCCATGGAGTTGGTACATCGAAAATCTCCTCCAATTTACTTTGCAACCTGCATGGCGCAGCTGTCAACATTTTTGTCCTCAGATGAAACTGGTTTATTTTTCTATTTATGCCAGTTCCTTTCAGCCAATTTGTATCTTCAATATATGGTAGGCAAACAAGTTCCCTACCTTCTCCCTTTTCCACTTGCCTCCTCCATTTTTGTGGTAGTGCTGCAATCAGGTGGTTGTAAATTTGTATTGAGCAAATATTCCCATATATTTTCAATAACTGCATATGTGACATAACTACTCCATTTCTATTCATAATGTCATTAATAAATAAAAAATGTAAACATTTATTTCCATAAATTTATTTCCTGTTCAACCTCTCTTTCGTGTCATCTGAGATTCCCAAAGATTGGAAAGCAGCTGCGGTCATCCCCCTCTTCAAAGGGGGGGACACTCTTGACCCAAACTGCTACAGACCTATATCTATCCTACCATGCCTTTCTAAGGTCTTCGAAAGCCAAGTCAACAAACAGATTACCGACCATTTCGAATCTCACCATACCTTCTCTGCTATGCAATCTGGTTTCAGAGCTGGTCATGGGTGCACCTCAGCCACGCTCAAGGTCCTAAACGATATCTTAACCGCCATCGATAAGAAACATTACTGTGCAGCCGTATTCATTGATCTGGCCAAGGCTTTCGACTCTGTCAACCACCACATCCTCATCGGCAGACTCGACAGCCTTGGTTTCTCAAATGATTGCCTCGCCTGGTTCACCAACTACTTCTCTGATAGAGTTCAGTGTGTCAAATCGGAGGGTCTGCTGTCCGGACCTCTGGCAGTCTCTATGGGGGTGCCACAGGGTTCAATTCTTGGACCGACTCTCTTCTCTGTATACATCAATGAGGTCGCTCTTGCTGCTGGTGAGTCTCTGATCCACCTCTATGCAGACGACACCATTCTGTATACTTCCGGCCCTTCTTTGGACACTGTGTTAACAACCCTCCAGGCAAGCTTCAATGCCATACAACTCTCCTTCCGTGGCCTCCAATTGCTCTTAAATACAAGTAAAACTAAATGCATGCTCTTCAACCGATCGCTACCTGCACCTACCCGCCTGTCCAACATCACTACTCTGGACGGCTCTGACTTAGAATACGTGGACAACTACAAATACTTAGGTGTCTGGTTAGACTGTAAACTCTCCTTCCAGACCCATATCAAACATCTCCAATCCAAAGTTAAATCTAGAATTGGCTTCCTATTTCGCAACAAAGCATCCTTCACTCATGCTGCCAAACATACCCTTGTAAAATTGACCATCCTACCAATCCTCGACTTTGGCGATGTCATTTACAAAATAGCCTCCAATACCCTACTCAACAAATTGGATGCAGTCTATCACAGTGCTATCCGTTTTGTCACCAAAGCCCCATATACTACCCACCATTGCGACCTGTACGCTCTCGTTGGCTGGCCCTCGCTTCATACTCGTCGCCAAACCCACTGGCTCCATGTCATCTACAAGACCCTGCTAGGTAAAGTCCCCCCTTATCTCAGCTCGCTGGTCACCATAGCATCTCCCACCTGTAGCACACGCTCCAGCAGGTATATCTCTCTAGTCACCCCCAAAACCAATTCTTTCTTTGGCCACCTCTCCTTCCAGTTCTCTGCTGCCAATGACTGGAACGAACTACAAAAATCTCTTAAATTGGAAACACTTATCTCCCTCACTAGCTTTAAGCACCAACTGTCAGAGCATCTTACAGATTACTGCACCTGTACATAGCCCACCTATAATTTAGCCCAAACAACTACCTCTTTCCCAACTGTATTTCATTTATTTATTTATTTTGCTCCTTTGCACCCCATTATTTTTATTTCTACTTTGCACATTCTTCCATTGCAATACTACCATTCCAGTGTTTTACTTGCTATATTGTATTTACTTTGCCACCATGGCCTTTTTTGCCTTTACCTCCCTTCTCACCTAATTTGCTCACATTGTATATAGACTTGTTTTTTTTTTTTTTTTTTTTTTACTGTTTTATTGACTGTATGTTTGTTTTACTCCATGTGTAACTCTGTGTCGTTGTATGTGTCGAACTGCTTTGCTTTATCTTGGCCAGGTCGCAATTGTAAATGAGAACTTGTTCTCAACTTGCTTACCTGGTTAAATAAAGGTGAAATAATTTTTTTTTTTTTTAAATAAAGATTTTTTTTTATGAGTCAATATACACTGCTCAAAAAAATAAAGGGAACACTAAAATAACACATCCTAGATCTGAATGAATGAAATATTCTTATTAAATACTTTTTTCTTTACATAGTTGAATGTGCTGACAACAAAATCACACAAAAATTATCAATGGAAATTAAATTGATCAACCCATGGAGGTCTGGATTTGGAGTCACACTCAAAATTAAAGAGGAAAACCACACTACAGGCTGATCCAACATTGATGTAATGTCCTTAAAACAAGTCAAAATTAGGCTCAGTAGTGTGTGTGGCCTCCACGTGCCTGTATGACCTCCCTACAACGCCTGGGCATGCTCTTGATGAGGTGGCGGATGGTCTCCTGGACTAAAGCATCCGCCAACTCCTGGACAGTCTGTGGTGCAACGTGGCGTTGGTGGATGGAGCGAGACATGATGTCCCAGATGTGCTCAATTGGATTCAGGTCTGGGGAACGGGCGGGCCAGTGCATAGCATCAATGCCTTCCTCTTGCAGGAACTGCTGACACACTCCAGCCACATGAGGTCTAGCATTGTCTTGCATTAGGAGGAACCCAGGGCCAACCACACCAGGATATGGTCTCACAAGGGGTCTGAGGATCTCGGTACCTAATGGCAGTCATGCTACCTCTGGCAAGCACATGGAGGGCTGTGCGGCCCCCCAAAGAAATGCCACCCCACACCATGACTGACCCACCGCCAAACCGGTCATGCTGGAGGATGTTTCAGGCAGCAGAACTTTCTCCACGGTGTCTCCAGACTCTGTCACGTCTGTCACGTGCTCAGTGTGAACCTGCTTTCATCTGTGAAGAGCACAGGGCGCCAGTGACGAATTTGCCAATCTTGGTGTTCTCTGGCAAATGCCAAACGTCCTCATGGAGTCTGTTTCTGACTGTTTGAGCAGACACATGCACATTTGTGGCCTGCTGGAGGTCATTTTGCAGGGCTCTGGCAGTGCTCCTCCTGCTCCTCCTTGCACAAAGGCGGAGGTAGCGGTCCTCCTGCTGGGTTGTTGCCCTCCTACGGCCTCCTCCACGTCTCCTGATGTACTGGCCTGTCTCCTGGTAGCACCTCCATGCTCTGGACACTACGCTGACAGACACAGCAAACCTTCTTGCCACAGCTCGCATTGATGTCCCATCCTGGATGAGCTGCACTACCTGAGCCACTTGTGTGGGTTGTAAGACTCCGTCTCATGCTACCACTAGAGTGAAAGCACCGCCAGCATTCAAAAGTGACCAAAACATCAGCCAGGAAGCATAGGAACTGAGAAGTGGTCTGTGGTCACCACCTGCAGAACCACTTCTTTATTGGGGGTGTCTTGCTAATTGCCTATAATTTCCACCTTTTGTCTATTCCATTTGCACAACAGCATGTGAAATTTATTTTCAATCAGTGTTGCTTCCTAAGTGGACAGTTTGATTTCACAGAAGTGTGATTGACTTGGAGTTACATTGTGTTGTTTTTTTGAGAGAGTTTAATAATGGGATGGAAATCCTTTTGAGTTACATATCCTTAGGAAAAGCTTATATTAGCATAACAAGGTAGTTGGTTGAAGTTTGTCTATCTCTTTGTTCAGTTAATGTCAGGGGTGTTTTTAATTTACTCAAGTGTAAGGCTATTTTCCTGTATTGGAAACGGTTTAATGCAGACTTTTACTTTTTTACAAGAGAATCATGCTTGTTCTTCCGATCTATCTTTTTGGAAAAATCAATGGAGTAATGATATCTGGTTATCATATGGCAACAACCACTCTGCAGGTGTAGCAATTTTAAGAGGTGCATTTAAAGGGAAGGTCATCAGTCGTAAGACTCACCACTCTGGACGTTGGTTCATTTTAACAGTACATTTCCACAGTGAAATGTTTTTATTAGGGAATATTTATGCATCCAACAACAAACAAAACAGGATGTTATTTCAAGAATTAAGAAATTAATAGTTATTTTAACAGTATTTCAGGATATCAAAATTATCTTAGGTGGCAATTTTAATTCTGTATCTAATGTGATGATTGACAGATATCCCCCTCCCAACATATCCAGCATAGTTAATCCTGAGTTTAATAATCTATGTCTAGGATTAGTCGATATTTGGAGATCTAAATATCCTGATAAAAAGGACTTCACTTGGAGTAAGGACATGTCCAGACAGTCAAGAATTGACTTCTGGTTGATTTAGAATTCATTAGATAATTCTGTAGTCAAGGTATCAATTGAACCATCTATTCTTACTGATCATAAAGTTATATTCTTATCTTTAAATATGAATAGATCTTAAGTTAAACCGAATCGGAGTTATTGGAAAATCCACAGTAGACTGTTGGAGGAAGATAATTTCAAGATGGATGCCAAAGATATTATACAAGACAATTGGAGGAAAGCCCAACTATTTAAGTCTTATGGGAAATATAGGGAATTAATGAAGTATGAAATAAGACAAACAGCCATGAAGAGAGGTAAAGAAATTGCTGAATTTAAAAGATTGAGGGAAGATAAACTTAAAGAAATATTTTCTCATCTCTATGGAGAACCTTGATGAAGAAGGAAAGGGTCAGTTATTCTCTTTACAACTAGAAATGGACCGACTGTATGAAGAGAGAGCAAAAGGGGCATTTGTCAGATCAAGAAGGGGATGGTTGGCGGAAGGTGGAAGAAAAATATAAAATACTTTTACAATTAGAAAGAAATTCTGAATGTACGTCTTCATAAGCTCAATTTAGATAGCAAAGAAAATGAAAACCCCAAAGATATTTCAAAATATGTTTCAGAATTCTATGATAACCTTTATACCAGTAATGCCTTTCCTACTAGTGACATATCTGCCTTTCTAGACTCTGTCAAAGACTGTGCAAAATTCATAGATGAAGACTTCCAAAAGTCTTGTGAGGAAATGATTTCTATCAATGAAATAAAAAAATGTATCAGCAAGTTAAAAGAGAACACATCTCCAGGGAATCATGGCATTATCAGTGAAATCTATAAATATTTTCAGGAGGATATTATTGAATTTGTTTTTAAGGAGGCAATTTATTTAGGGGTCCTGCCTGTTTCTATGACATAAGGCCAAACAAAGATTGTATGATTTGAGAAAATTGGAGACCAATCACATTAATTAAAAATGATGGAAAGCGACTTGCATCCATCTTTCCAGAAAGACTTAAAAAAGGTCTTGACCAAATCATTGACGATACCCAGTCTGGTTTTATGAAGGGCAGACATATATGTAATAATATTCTACTAGTATTGGACTTGACAATGAGCACATTATGGAAGATGGCTTTATTTTATGTGTAGACATTTACAAGGCATTTGATACAGTTTAACATTTTCTTTTTGAGACTTCGATATGTTGGTTTTGGTCATTATTTTCAAAGTGTAATTAAGACACTACAATAATATTAACAGCTCTGTTAAATTGTCCCATGGAACTTCACAAAGATTAGATGTGGAACTAAACAAGGATGCCCAATTTCCACTTATTTTATTGGTCACACAAGTGCACTTCATATAAATAAGGATTGTTTTAGCGGTATTCAGATACAGTTGCAAACGAGAACTTGTTCTCAACTAGCCTACCTGGTTAAATAAAGGTGAAATAAAATACAAATAAAAATACAAGACAAAGAGAAAATGTTCACAATTGGCTGACGACACCATTTTATTTTTTAAGATCATAATGAAGTCAAAGCTATTGAGTGTATTAATGCCTTCACACATGTATCATCTCTGAATATTAGGAAATGTGAATTATTTGCGTTGAAAAGATGTGACTTTAACTCAGTATGTAATATCCCTGTAAAAGATGTGATCACACATATTGGTATTACAGTTAGCAAAGATCCGAAAGAAAGGGCCAGCTTCTATTGTAGAGAGAATTTGAAAGAGATTTAACTCCTGGTTATTAAGAGATCTTTCTTTATCTGGACGTGTACTTTTATCACAATCTGAAGGTCTGTCCAGATTAGTTTATACCTGCCTTGCCTTGGATGTTCCTCTGTCAGTAACTCAAATGGTTGATACTAAATTATTTAACTTCATATGGAGGAATGAACCTTATTATTTAAGAAAAGCGGTAATATGTAGCACCCAAGGTGAGGGAGGGTTGAATGCTCTGGATTTTAAAACCTCTAATATAATATTTTAAGATTAAATGGATACAAAACTATTTAAGAAATAAGGGTTGCATCTGGAATTATCATCCCTAATTTAATATTCCAACAAATGTGTGGTCTAGAATTCTTACTGAAATGCAACTTTGATATGGCTAAAATCCCTATTAAACTTGCAAACTTTTATAAACAAGTACTTCTAACTTGGAACCTGATGTTCAAACACAATTTTTCCCCTCATAGGTGTACAATCTGGAATAATAAAGACATAAAATACAAAAACAAGTCTTTGGTTTTCCAGAACTGGTTTGACAACAACATTATTGGGGTTAAACAATTTATTGAGTAATGATGGACAACTATATGATTATCCAGAATTTATTAGAACACACAATGCTACATTCACTCCCAAGGAGTTTCAAATGATTGTTAGCGCTGTCCCTAAAGGTGCTATTCTTCTTTTAGGAGAATATAACAATACTCCAAGTGCAACTGTTGAGGATTTTGTAGCCTCAATGCAATTTAAAGGTATTGACATTTTAAACTATAAATGGAATAACCTGTATATAAGGAAACTATGTTACTATTTCCTCTGCTAAAATGTACTGGAATGCAGCCCTGGGACAAGTGAACTGGAACAAAGTTTCGTTATCTGGTAAATATTGTATATCTAATGTGAAAGAAGTATAATACCAACTCATTCATAGAATCTACCCTGTAAAGACCTGTAGTATACACCGATTTAAAATAGCTATTGATAACAAATGTGTGTTTTGTGATTGTGACCCAGATACTCTTCACCATTTATTTTGGGACTGCTCTTATGTCAGAAGATTTTGGTGTGAATTAGAAGATTTTAATTTTAAAAGAAACAACTATCAATATTAATTTGAAAGACTGATATTATGTTTTATTTTGAACCAAATTATATGGACCCTGATTTAACTTTCATTGTTAATTTGCTTATTTTTTATGGAATATTCTTTGTCCATAAAATGAAGTGGGCAGAGAACAAACCCTTCTTCACATTATTTAAGATGGAATTGAAATATTATTTTGAAATAATCAGTAAAAGCAATACGCACCACAAAAGTATTTAACAAATTGAAAATGAATCTTGATATGTAAGTCTGTTAGGTTTATGTACTCTTGATTGTTTATTTCATTTTTTTTTGTATTTTGTGTTAATACATAAATAAAAAAAACTGTTAGCTTGCTAACTTCAGGTAACGTCTAACGTTAATCATTTCCTTTCACTTCTGCCCACTCTCACCATCACAACTTAATTTGCAGCTAACTGGTATATTGACACGCCTCTCTTCTCACAGGCTTTGCGTTGACACAAATATGGTGAAGATCTTTATTGGAAACCTCCCTAACGAGGTCGAGAAGGATGAGCTCGAGGCTCTGTTTACTCAACATGGTGCAGTGACAGAATGTGCAAAGTTCAAAAACTATGCCTTCGTCCACATGGATGACCGTAAATCTGCCACCAAAGCCATCCGCAGCCTGCACCTCTTAAAGCTTCATGTCAGGCCAATCAATGTGGAGCCAAGCAGGGGAAAGAACCAGGGTCCGGTGAAACTTCACGTGGCTAATGTGGAGAAAGGCGAAGAAGATGCGGAGCGCACCTTGTTTGAGGAGTATGGCACATTCACAGAATGTGCTGTTGTCAAAAACTTTGCTTTTGTCCACATGTCCAACTCTGATGAGGCCATGGATGCCATAGAGGGATTAGACAACTCTGACTACCAAGGTAAGAAACAAAGACCCTCATTTAATATTCACTATTAAACTGTTGGGAAGTTTCAATGTTAAATATGGACTTTAGTTTTGTGTGTCACTGTCTGACTGGTAATCATGGTTTTCCTCTTTAGGCAGACATCTTCACGTTCAGATATCAAAAAGACGTCCCAGACGGGAGGAAGAGGATTACGGCCCCCCACCAAATAATGGCGCATACTGGCCAGCACCTCACGGCTACCCTGTGGACAGGGGGGAGCCGGAACCCCCTTATTACAGAGGTTGCATGTCAGGGGGGTACCCTGGCCTCCCTTCACCCCCTCCCCCTACTGGCCAGCACCTCACGGCTACCCTGTGGACAGGGGGGAGCCGGAACCCCCTTATTACAGAGGTTGCATGTCAGGGGGGTACCCTGGCCTCCCTTCACCCCTAGACGAGCCCCATACCCCCCAGAGCGTGCTTATGAGCGCGAGAGTGGTGGATTACTATGAGAAGTATAGCGCTCGCCCTGCCCTTTACGGTTGCTTCTCAGGCTATGGAGATGAGAGGCGAGTTGGCTCCATACCCCCACCACCACCCCCTTCTGCCATGGTTAGGGCGCGCCTTGCGGCCTCCTCTCTCGCCCGGTATGAGCGTCACCCCCTCCCACCTCTGTCCTCCTACTACGCCCCTGACCACAGTCCCATCAGGAGACCCTCTCCTCCCTCCACACCCCGCATGGGTTACGGCTACTGCTATGAGCGCTTACAGCTCTCTCCTCTGTCCAGGACTGCAATGTACAACCTACCACGTTCCAGGGACCCCTACGCTGACAGGGTCCCTCCACTGCCTCCTGCACGCTACTCTCACTGAACGCAC
This sequence comes from Oncorhynchus nerka, assembly GCF_034236695.1. Lineage (NCBI taxonomy): Eukaryota > Metazoa > Chordata > Actinopteri > Salmoniformes > Salmonidae > Oncorhynchus > Oncorhynchus nerka. Next base: position 26,264,612 of record NC_088407.1, read on the forward strand.
ACTGGCGTTTGACTCAAGGTGAGATATCAGAGACAGGGTATTATACTATGCAAGTCCACTCCCTATCTAGCTCCATTTTTTTTTTTTTTATATATATCGAATTGGGGATAACCTCACGTTGACGCTTAATGTCCAAGGACATTGTTTCTCCATCTCCTTAGCCTTTATAAACTCTCCAAATCTGCTTCAACTGAACAATGTCAAATCGTAATATACCTTTATAAAGAATGCAGGGCATTTTTCTGAACCTGAGCGCGTTCATCCATGAGTACAATGCGCTTTGACTTGTGTGGTTTGCTCTCTTTCCAGGTTTAAATTATCTGCCAAGATTGTCGTTGTCTCCTGATGCACGTGGCGCTATACCCCACTTCGCCTGTGGCCGATTGCGTTGCGTTCACCTGCGATTTACTGGAAGACTCTATATTGCTTGCGGTCACTCCATACTTAAAACAATAATGTAATGTTAATGGATGAAAACCTAAACTGTGACATTTATGAATGGAATATTTGAATAATAGTTAAAGAGCAATTTATGTAATTTTGGTAAACCTGAATGTTGCGAAGATTGTGGAGATATCTTTCAGAAATTTAAGAGATGTATCTAGCTACAGTTTGAGAAATAAACCACACAATAACGTTTTAAGTATAACTTCGCTTTAATTGGTTTGGTCTTGGCTGTAGGTGGTATTTACCGATATTCAAGACGTTTTGCGACGTAACTGTCGTGATTTAACTTAACTACCAATGTATATTTGATTTGTTAGACATTTTTTGTTAAATGATATGCCAATTTTTATACCAAGATACCCCAAAGCTGCGTTTATGTATGATTTTCTTTTCTTTACAGATGACGTTTTGATTTCAGACAAAATACTCTTTGTCGTCATGGGAAGCCAATATGCATCAGCACTAACTTAATCTATGCCATTTCAGTCCATTCTACTGAAAATACGTTTTAGTGTTTAGTTATTTTCAAAGTAATGGGGGAAATTACCCACTTTATACATTTGCCATCGCAAAGTTCAAAATGTCATCTCTTGTGATCTCAAAGCGCTTAATTGCTCAATGACGCTTCCCATCACTCAACCACTAGATACCCTACCATGTTCCTCACCGTCACACTCTTAAATATATTTCATGTTTTGGCTTTTGCTCTCCCATTTATGACAATATTAGCCCTGTTGTTCTTAGCACCTGCTTTTTGTAGGTTGTTAGAACCATGATCTGTGGATAGGTGTTGTGGACACACTGTACTGTAGGAGACTGCTGTTCTGAGGTAAGTAAGCCTGGGTGTCTTATACTGTCCAATGAGGATATATGGAGGTAATGTTACATTAATTGATCATTTATACAGAAGTATAATTTATCAAATGAAACAGTGGATTACATGTTTTAAGAACATTCTGCCAATCCCCCTCACCTACTTTAAATCCCATTTGACATACTTTGCCCATGCTTAGTATCTTTTTTGTATCCTTTTCAATCCAACTGATCCCCGTCTTGTTTCTACAGTCCTCTAGGCCTCGTGTTCTTTCCTTGCACAAGAGGTTGGTACGGAAGTGGAATTCTGCTCAAAGGTATTGTGAAATTATTTTAAGTGGAATTGTGAAATTGTGTAGGTGTCGATAATGAAAATATTAGATTAAGTCTGGTCGTTTATACTAAATGTCGGATTTATTTTTAATTGTATGGACACATTTTCCCCTGCTTAGTAGACCCTTTATAATTAAACTTGTCTCCATCCTATTTCTCCCATCTCTTCCTCTCTAGGCCAATTTAAAGGCAATGCTACCAAATACTAATTGAGTGTATGTAAACTTCTGACCCACTGGGAATGTGATGAAGGAAGTAAAAGCTGAAATATATCATTCTCTCAACTATTATTCTGACATTTCACATTCTTAAAATAAAATGGTGATCCTAGCTGACCTAAAACAGGGAATTTTTTACTAGGATTAAATGTCAGGAATTGTGAAACTGAGTTTAAATGTATTTGGCTAAGGTGTATGTAAACTTCTGACTTCAACTGTACATATCATAGAAATACTTGGAGATAGCCCTACGGGACCATGGATTGTGCTGTTGTGAGCTTATTGGTCATGCTCCTGTCTGGGGTGTGGCATAGTGTTTCTCCTTCTGAAGCCACATTGGTTGAGTGTGGCACTGGGAAGACTTGCACTGTGACCCTACTCAGCCTTAACCCTGCCACTCTGGTCTGCCCTGGTTCCTCCCTACACCCTTTGATCAAGTGGACCATCCAGGGAATCTTGGACACAGGCTACAGCTCATCTCCAATAGTGATCCAGACCAGTAGAGCCCCCAACAGTCTGCTGAAGGCTGACACCACCAACTGTGAAAGAGTGAATCTCCCCTAGTGTTACCTGCTGTGGACTTGGAGCACTCCGAAACCAACAGGCAAAGGTTTGGCTTGGGTCTGCAGAGAGCTCCAAGCAGGCAAAGAAGGAACATCAATCTATGGAGAGCTCTGTGACTATACTCCAATATCCAATACAGAGCTCTGGTCAGGATAGAACCAGGGGGTGAACAGGTTTTTCAATCATCCCTTATGGTGGCCAGCCAGACTCGCCCTCAGGCTCCTGCCTCCGCCTTTGAGACACAGGACTAACCTCGCATCTAAACTCAGCATGCTCGCCAGTGAACCTCCTGCCTCTTTCTGCCCATGCGCAACCCTTAACCTCTGACCACATCAGACCAGCGAACCTCTGGCACAGTTTTCGACTGATAATGACCTCCAGTCACGCCTCAGAGGTGGAGAGCATAACCTTGTCTTCACTGACACCTGGGTCTGGACTCTATACCTGCCAGGTGCGGGATGTGACCCTGGCTCAGTTTGAGGTGCAGGATGTTTAGTTAAGTGCCGATATCACACGCATCCCACCATGGGCAATTGCCCAGGGAAAACTTAAGTGTGACTGGGGGAGGTGTTCACAGTATGGGGTGTGTGGCAGGGTTGAAATTGCTGTGGGGAACTTGGAGAGAGGAAGAGGATTGGGTGAGTGTAGTTACATTGGAGACATATCCTTACTTATATTTAAGCAACATTTTCACACGGTGTCCCATTGCCTGCCATCAATGCATGACAAAGTGAAAGTTTGACCTGTGTGAGTAGATTTGCCTCAGAGGCAAGAGCAGCAGACTACTACAGGTTTACGTTTTTCTATCTGTAACAGTGAGAGGTGTGGTGTCATTACAGCCACTAGAAGTGCTGTTTCCTAACTTCCTTTGTTCTACTTAGGTTGTGCTATACACAGGTCCTCAATGTGAGCACAGGAGAGGGGATCCCAGGTGCGGCCCTTCGGTCTGGGGTGGTTCAGAGACGACTAGAGAAATTACAAGGTTTCTTCATTGTCCTGGGCCAAGAGGTCATCATAGAAACATGTTGCCAGGACTGTCCGACCTCTTGTCTGCATGACTAGGATGAAATTCCCACTCCGCGGATCCTCCATCGGTCACTCCTGAAGCCTGTTGACATCACAGCCTCCTTGGATACTGTGCTACTGTGCCCCTCTGTCTCTGTGTACAGGTGAGCTGATGCCCATTTCCACTTCAGGGGCTCTTTAAGCTTTCAATAAGCCATCTACTACACATCAATCAGTCAACACATTTATAATGGGTGATTCATGTATGTTATCAAAGTATAACGGGATGTTTCAGATCCAATAACCAGTCTAACAATGCTACTACATTGCAGTATTGGTTCTAATATCTTTTATATTCTTTCTAATGACCTCCCTGCCCACAGCCCTGTATACTGGGAACGAGATGCACTGCCTCTAACCCAGCTGGACCTTTTGTAAGTCGCTCTGGATAAGAGCGTCTGCTAAATGACTTAAATGTAAATGTAAGAACAGCTCCCACTCTCTGGATCTCTCACGGGAGAAACGGCTACCTCATCCACCAGGCCTCCCTGTCTTGACTCTGGAGTCTACCGCTGTTTCCAGGGGGGGTGGCTGAGAGGGGGTTACCTCCTCCAGGCCCAAGTTGCGCTGGGCCATACTGGCTTCAGAGCTAGTTGCCCTGTCTCTTCTCCTTCTCTGCCTTCATAGTTCTATTTCTGGTTAAATTAGCCAGGCAAGAGAGTGTAAGAGGGGTTGATAGTCACCTAGGGATAGGGGACCTTGCCAATATGTCTTCACCGACTACAAGTCCTTTCATTTGAAGTTACTATGGCCTATTGTGATTCAGCTAGGCACTCAATGAATAAATATGATTGTGAGAAGATGTGAGCAATTTAATTTTACATCGTTTGACTGGCTCACTAACTTCAGCTTCAAGATAGAGAAAATAGGGGTCATATCATCTCACATGCAGGTAGACTAAAACATATACAGGTATAGCCATTTTTCAGAATGTGCCTTTGTTCCTCACAGGTCAAATTTGTTGCTTGTACTTGCCAAAGCCTTTAACACAATAATCAAATCAAACGGTTTAATTGTTATAATCAATATTTCCAAAACGGTGACATAACAATATCCTTCCCCCACCCTAACATCGTCCTTCATTGAATTCTGATACTTGCTCTTATTTGAGTATCATGAAAAAGGGTAATATTCACATTCTTTAGTGTCACATTTGATAAAATAACATAAGTCTGAATAATACTTGGAGTGGGTTATAAGGTAGAATATAAAAACATTTGAGGTACTGATAGCTTGTTGCCACAGTCAACATTTTGATTTCAGCTTTCAGAATGTTAAGCATTTTAAGAAAACTGCTTCTAATTTAAAGAGAAAATAATACAATATGGCTGTTATTGTAGTAAAAGTAATCTATGAAAGAAACTCAATGCACAATTGCCTCACTGGGTCCTCAGCCTGGTACTTGTGTCCAGGGGCAATATGCAGTGTAGATCTGGAGGCATGTCATCAGCTCCTCTGTTTCCACAGTGTGAGACACCTCCATGATGGATCTTATGATGGCTGATGCAATTGAAGGGATGTTGTCTTTCACTTTCTGGTTAACTTGGTCTAAGAGAAAAACAGAGGAATATTCAATATTCACACTCCACCTCAGTCAGCATTTCCTCAAACGTCCATTGGTTGAGTCATTCCACTGTGCTTTGAATGTAGCCTTTTTCATAGAGGTGTTCATGTTACATATCATAATCTGCAAATGTCGTAAGCACTAACAAGACTATCTTAATTAGATTTTACTGATAACTAAACCATTCTGAATGTTCACTTCCAAAGTTTCTATATCTATCCTGTAAAGTTGGGTAAGCTGATCGAGGTAAAGACAGATTCAGGTTGGATATTTGACGGATATTCACCTGTAGTTTTCCTTACGTCTACCAACAGCAATTAGGGACCGTCAACAGTGACAAATCAACATTTTCTCATTTCAATAGCTCTTTAACCATTACTCCTATGAATTATGTAAACATTCTAAGTTCAATAGCTCTTTGGTCACTTACACATTAACTTGGGCCTTCTCCCTGGGCCTTCCTGACCTCTAGGCAGGCACCCATTGACCTGGTGACCTCTGACTCCTGGCCTCTAGGCGTACACTCCCTGGAACTACAGGCCTCCACATATACTTTCCCTCCACGGACAACACCACTCTTACTTGGTCTTAGAGTGTAACTCCTGGAATTACTAAGACGTCTACAGTCCCGCTGTTAGGGACCAGGTGCACAGTCTGTAACGGGTACCAGTGGCATGTGGTTCCTGACAGCGGGACTGTAGACGTCTAATTCGAAACAGACTCTGTGCACTTGGTAACCCGCCTGCTTTTTTTCTGCTCTCGGACTAAGTACCCACTCCAACCTCCGGCCTGAGTGCTGCCCCAGAGTCCGGCCTCCTTGCTTGGGCTCGGAGTGCCCCCCGCCTCGGAAGCGTCCTTGTGCACCTGAAACAAGCTCTGTGCACCTGGTGACCCGCCCGCTTTTATCCTCTCAGACTAAGTATCCAACCTCCAGCCCCAGAGTCTGGCTGCCCCTGCTCAGTCTGAGTGCCCCCCGCTGATTCTGTCAAGCCCGTTCCCTTGGCTGTGGTTTCACTAGATAGTAGCTAGGGACTGTGGGAATCTCGTTCATCCATTCATGCGCGTCACTAATTAGATGACGAGGCATTTGGCTACCTCGAGACTCTTAAATATGCCCTGCCGTTTACCCCCGCTTCATCGAATTCTCACTTTGACATGAGGGGGTCACAGCCACCCCGAAGGTGGTTTGAGTGCGACCGCGAAGGGTAGCATGCTACAGTCATATCATCAAATTGACATCCATTCGAGTCACGCCCGGTGGTATCAGAGGCTTTTGTCTTACTAACGGGACATCAGTCGCCGCTTTAACTGGCTTTTTACACCCAATCAACATCAAAAGCCAGTGCAATACTTATTGGCTTAAACCCTAATACCCCTCGCAGTATCGATCTGCACAATTGCACTGGGTGTCGGAAGAAGCAACGAAATAATCATCCCCTTTCGATCATTTGCTTTCCCAGTCAGCCCTCCGGGACAGAGCCATAGGAACCACCTTTACTAGCGCTTCATTGATTTTCCTCACTTTGACATGAGGGGGTCACAGTCACACCACGGGTGATTTGAGTGTGACCGCTACAGGTGGGTGCGCTCCTTTTTGAATTTGATCAAGTTGACATTCAGTGATCCGTGCCCAGTGGGAACCTAGGCTTCTTCTGTCCGTTTTATGGTTCCGCAGCAAATCAATGGGCGTGGATGGCACTACCCACATCAGATGTTGGCCTCCCTCCTCAGACAAATTCCCCGGCCAGACCGACCCTGCCATTCGAGCCAATCTTTATCCCGAAGTTCTGTATCTTTTTTGCCAACTTCCCTTACCTACATTATGTGCCAGAGGCTGTTCATTTTGGGATACCTGCTGCTGATATGGGTATGGCCCGGCATGAGATTTACACCCTCTCCCCCGGATTTAAGGGCCAGGGAGCGCTCACCGGACGACGCTGAAACCGCAATGATTTCCAGGGCCCCTCTCTCAAGGTGAACCCATTCCAGGGTGCCCTGCCCTTCACAAAGAAAAGAGAACTCTCCCTGGGGCTAGCGCCAGCTGCTCCGGGATCATTCACGTTACCGCTCATCTCTGACAGTCCATGGACATTCTGAAATTTAAAAGTTAGAAAAATCATGTGCGATGAACATGGACAAACTGAAGGGTGTGCAATATAAGGGTAGTCAGTGGACATTCTGAACCTTGTTTGAAGTCAGTAGGTCACATGTCCAAGGAGCAATTGAAATGTTAATGTAAGTGTCCTTTCGTTTACACTCTTAACTAATTCAACTAGGAATAGAACATGCTGCTCACATTTCCACATGTTTATTCGCGTTGGTTAATTAGCAAATTAATGTCCAAATTGTGAAAATAAGACCTGTGCAATGTTGTGCGCAGTTTTTCCAACATCATGACACTTACTTGGTGTCTGTGGTTCAAGTGGATTGAGGTTTGAAAGCGTGAATATCCAACTTGAAATGGTCTTTATCTCGGTGGTAAGAATAGTTGTTTTGCCCGCAGCGTCTCAAAAGGTCAGGCTCCAGTAAAACTGTGTCCAACGATTGACTTTCTTTGTCTACTTGAACGGGTACAGCGAATTGTCTACTGACACGCCAAGTTGTGTGCCTACTATAACGAGTGTTGGAGGGAACTGGACAGCAAAAAAACGGCAAGAGGACGATCGTTACGTCAGCAGCACTCGAAACAGCACCCCCAGTGGCAGTGACTGCTGCTTGCCTTGATCCTGTGATGGGAAATTATGTAATTTCCAAATAGCATGAGATGCTTAGGGAACGTCTGTTTTATGCGTTCACATTTGAACGCTCCATGCAACTTCCTTACGCTTTTCAGTAACAGACGGGCCCATATATTTATTTTATGACCGTGTGAGTACAGTCTTAAAAGACGCAGTATCAATTAAACCAAATCATTCTGTGATTCAGTTGCGTGTCAAATGATCTGTTTTGGGAAAGGAGAGTTTACTTCAATTGACTGCCATCTAATCAGAATGCCAAAAAAATAAGAAGCAGTGAAACTGATGGTTGCATGCAACACATAGCCCGACAGACAATGGCGGTAATAAAGTTTTTTTTTTAAACAGAAAAACGTTTGTTAAATAAAATACGGATAACAGGCAAGCTAATATATGTAATACCATTTGAATTAGTTGGTTCGAATAGTAGTATATTCATATGTACCTAACTAGGATAATACACAACCCTACAAGCTATTTAGTATTATACATTTATAGCTAACTAATTCATGTCAGAGACAAGAGGTGGTCGGTATCGCTGGCCTACTCGTTGTGTGTTGGCTACATTGTAACAACTTGAAGTGTCATTGGTGGTCTGAATTACTCGAATAAACGTAGATGTTGTTCCATTGGTCCGTTCCCAGGCTAATCAATGAACAACGGTTGTCTAACAAATCAGCTGTGTTGACGCATCTCTGTAGGCGGGCTTCTTTAGCACGCCGGTGTAGCCATTTTTCTCACGACCGTGAAGCAGCTAACTGATATTGAGGTAAGCGTTCCATTCAATCTCTCTTGGTCAATAGAAAATAAATAGCTACTGCTAAAACATTTGAAATTGACTCGAGGTATGAACTCTGTCTACCCGCATTGAGGAATATTCTGTTTTGCAATAAAATATTTTGGAGTACCGTTTCTCGAACGGGTACGTGCGTATTGGGGTGGCAAGCTAGCTAAATTAGCTACTTTAGCTAGGTAATGTAGCAAGACAACGAGATTTACAATATTCGACGCCGTTTTCTATGAATTTTCATTTTTGCTTCTATAACATTTGGACATGATAATATTGCTGAAATAATAAACTTATCGAGGTTTTAGAAAGATCGGTTTCTGTCGAAAGTGGTTAGCTAACATTCTGCTAGATTACTAGCACCCATGCTTGATGCCGATAACAAGTGCACCACTGTACTTAGTTTAAATGACAATCTCGCTGGTTCGCATAGTCTCATTAAGCTTTCCCCCTCACATCAGGCTTTCTACAACACTGCTTCAAGTATGGTCAAGATCTTCATTGGGAACCTCCCTCGGGAGGCAGACAAAGATGAAATTCAGGTGTTGTTCTCCCAGTACGGTGCCGTCACAGAATGCGCCATCGTCAAGAATTTCGCTTTCGTCCACATGGATGACCGTAAATCTGCCACCAAAGCCATCCGCAGCCTGCACCTCTACAAGCTGCATGGCACGGCGATAAATGTCGAGGCTAGTCGCGGGAAGAACCAGGGAGCCGTCAAACTCCACGTGACAAACGTGGAGAAAGGCAACGATGATGAGCTCCGCACTTTGTTCGAGGAGTATGGCACAGTCTCTGAATGTGCTATTGTCAAAAACTTTGCGTTTGTACACATGGACAACTCCGACGAGGCTATGGATGCCATCAAGGGATTAGACAACATTGAATTCCAGGGTAAGATTTTTAAGTGTTATGCTCTTTGAGAAGGTTACACATTTAGAAATGTGGCAACTACTGGTCTTCCACCTAATCATGTTCTTTGGCATTTCTTTCCCTAATAGGGAAACGTATCCATGTTCAGATATCAAAGAGCCGTCCCAGGTACGAGGAGGAAGACGACTACCCCCCACCCCCACCTGAGAGGGGGGGATACTGGCCCCCCCGTGGCTACCCCGGGGAGAGGCATGAGCCTCCACCCCCTAGCTATCTAAGAGGTCGACAGCCACCCCCTCATCACGGGTACCCTGCCCCCCCTCCACCACCCCCTCCCCCTCGACGAGCCCCTTACCCAGAGCGTGCTTATGAGCGCGAGAGGCAGAGCTATGCCGTGGTGGATTACTATGAGAAATACAGGGCTCGTCCTGCCCCTTACGGCATAATGTCCTATGATGAGAGGCATGTAGGCTCCTTACCCCCTCCTCCCCCGCCCCCCTCTTCCATGGTCAGGGAGCGTTTCATGACCTCTGGCCTCGATCCATATGAGCGTCGCCCCCTCCCTCCTCCCCCGTCTGCGTACTACACCAGGGACCGCAGTCCTATTCGGAGGGCCCCTCCCCCCATGCCCCCCGCCGGTAACGGTTACTCCTATGAGCGTTCCCGACTCTCTCCCATCTCTCGGCCCGCAATGTACAACCTACCCCGTACCAGAGACCCCTACGCCGACAGGTTGCCGCCGCCGCCTGCGGCTCGCTATTACTAAGCAGCGTACACCGGCGTTTGACTCAAGGTGAGAATAGGCCTGCGCTACAAACATTCTAATGGGAGGTGAAGTAGTACCTATCCTCTATATGGAGGGTCCAAGGTCACGTGATGCGCTCTTTAGACGGGCTTCATGCCTCAGTTCTGAGAGGAATGGTCTGACAGTCGCTCTTCGCTAAACCTTCAGAGTAACTGTGAAATGCTTGAACTGGGAGAAAAAGCATGTGTAAGAGAGCTCTGCGAAAAATCGTAATTCTTAATCCTCTCGTTGGCACTGCTGGTTTGTAGGCAATGATTGACCTAAACATAAATCATGCATTGGTAAAAGTGAGGAACTGATATAGAGTATTAATTTGACCATTCAGATTGAAGTTGCTGATGAGAATAGAAAGATGAATGTAGATTGTTTATAAATGAAACACGTGTTCGCTGCGGGTGTAACGGGCGGTTGACGTGTGTGTGGTTTGCTCTCTTTCCAGGTTTAAATATTTCAACAAGATCTGCGTCGTCGTCTCCTGATGCACACAGCAATTTACCCCCCTCGTCTGTGGCTGAGCGCGTTTCGTTCTCAGGAGGAATTGTAATGCATGACCTCGTCATTTAAAACCCTTTTATTACACTTGTATTGTTTCCTTATATTTTTTGCATTGTTTTAGTATTGTGCTTTAGCTATGTTTTTAGTCTCAGGCTCCCACGAGCCATTTAGTTGTGCGTTTTTATTTTACGTTAACATGATTTTGTCCTCTTGATATACTGTAACGTGTCATGATACAAACTTTTTGCTCTAAAATCTAATTTCTGAAATTCAATGATTGAAAGCTGCAACACGTTATTACGAAAAGGATGTTAATAATCGTGATTGAATATGAACACGTGTTTCCTTTGAACAACCATGCTAGTTTAAATTTAAATCTATCGTCTGAAATTATGCCAAGTTATGGATTATGGAAAGGTAGCGCTCTGCGACAATGTACAACAGCATAATAAACCACTGCGATGGACTAGTTTTTTAAATTTGTTAGTTGGACAAATATTTGCTGATGGTAGCGAGTTACACTAAGGTGGATAACGTTCTTATTTGTAATCAGGACATGATTTTAATAAAACTGAATTGTGTAGAAATTTTAAAATCATATCGCAGATTCTTAATCTTATGATTCAATGGCGAATGATCAGTTGCTTCTCAATATACTTTAACCATTTTGAAGGGGGATAAATGCTTGATAATGATCAAATGTCAAATAACGTTCTGTGTCCCCTCGGCTTCAAGCGCTCAATCACAATTGAACTATGCCGATCTGCCCCTTCACTGCCCATCAATTTATTTCGGTGTCATGGGTTTGATAGAGCTTTATTGCCATATCCCCAGTTCTCACCATAATACACTCACTCTGGAAGCATCTCTGGAGAGATGATCTTGGCACTGCCTGCAGGAACCTAACCAGGTAAGATGGGAGCTGGGACCAGTTGTATGAAACTTGGGGTTCAAGATTTTAGGTACACAGGAGTCAGGAAAATGACACGACGTCTGCTTGGCATGGACAGGTAATATAAATGCTAATCCTTTCCATACTAAAAATCTATGTGTCTGTGTTTAGAGAGGCAGCCCAATTCTTATTTTTTCCCCTCAACTAATTGGTCATTTGACAATTAAAAAAACAAAAAAATGTAGGTCTTTTTCAAAGTTGAATGACAGTGTAAAAAAAAATTGTGCTGCCTGTATAAATGCAGCCTAATGTATTTTTAAAGGGGCAGTCTCGGATTCTGCAACATTTTGGGATTTTAAAATTGAGATATAGGCTAAACCACTGAGTCTCGAAGAATATAACTTAAATGCCTGATGACCTTTAACTCCCACCTAAAAACACAAGTTCATCAGAGCTCCAAATATAAACCTATTACTCCATTGTTAAAGTAATAGTATTTTCACAATTAGATATCTTTAAAACATGGTCAACTATCATTTTGAGCTCATAGATGGTCAGTCCATCTATCAAAGGCTCAGTCTACGAATTTCAGAGTGGTTAGTCATATAGTTCTCCAGCCTCAGCTCTTAACCAAACAAGTGGCTGGGTCTTTGTTTGAATACCAGATTGCCCTTTTAAATATAACCATGATCTTGGTTGTGGAAGTGTTAGGTATCGTTGTCAGGTGCAGATTTATTTTATAGATAATTCCGTCCATAAGCAAGTAGGGACACAGTCTTAAGGTCAGCAGATACATATTGTTGTGGGGTTTATTCATTTAGTGTGCACAAGCAAAACATTTTGCTGTGAAAACAAGCATTTCTTAATGGACATGTTAATGCTACTGAGTCCCCCTCTGTTTTGGCCCTTTTGGTTCCTATTGAATGCACCCCTATGTTTGAAGTTCTAGTCCCCTGGTAAGTTAGAAAAGTAGAATTCATTAAACATTCATATGTATTGTAACCTATACTGTAAATGGTTGTATTGGTTTGTATAGCTGTATTACTGAATTACATGGTTTTATAAGAGTCCCCTGAATGCCTTTCTGTGTCATTTTCTAATAAAATATTTAAACTGATCTTGTTTGTTCACTCTGGGTTGATAGTGTCCTCCAAACAAGGTATTTGTACATGTAATGTTGGAAGGCTGGCTCTAGCTTTTGAGCGTTGTAACAGATTTGGTTGGGGGAGAGCACCTGGTGGCCCTCTTTCTTTGGGGTGGTGATTAAAAACAAAGTTAATTTTATATTTTATTTCACCTTTATTTAACCAGGTAGGCCTAGTTGAGAAGTTCTCATTTACAACTGCTACCTGGCCAAGATAAAGCATAGCATTAAAGCTACACATTTTGGCATGGGGCGTAGAGAAAATGTTACTTTTAAAGAAAATGTTCTGCAGTACTACACATTTTGCAATGTTGATATCGGAGTGAGGGCAACTAATAGTCAATGAGGGGCCCCCTGGAGGTCAGGGCCCCATCCAGTATTTTGGCCATGATTACAAGTGAAGATCACTAGATAGCCATGTCTGCTAACAATCTAATTGAGTGACTGATGCACAATTGTTTTTGAATTTACACCTTGTGTATTCTAATGCTCATCAGTAAATTGAGACCCTGACAGTTCCTGGTTGCTGGGGCCCCAAAGTGACTGATTATTCCTGGAGCCAGCCGTGCAAGTGAGACTACAGATCACGTATAAATTATTTTGGGGGGGGGTTAGATTAAATCTTTCTATAAGCCATCATATGACTGGTGATGAGGTCATTTGGGTGTGGCTGTTCCTTTTGTGGAAGCCAACTTCCCTATGCTGGGTAGTTTGTGCAGATGATCAAAGAAGTCTTGGCATCCAGTGCCTTCAGAAAGTATTCACACCCCTTTACTTTTTCCTCTTTTTGATGTAACAAATTGGGATTTAAATTAATTACATTTTTGTCATTCTACTTACAATTTTCTTCCACTTGGACAGAATATTTTGTTTCAAATATTTTTATTAAACACACACAAGAATGGTGTATAGGTATACAAGACAGGTATACAATTCTTATCTAAACATAAAAGAGCATACAGGAACAAGACCCGGAGTTCTGGGTGCAGAACAAATAATACAAAACAAGGACACGTAGAAAGAAAGAGGGAAGATGTCCCCCCATCCCCTATCCCCCCCCCCCCCTCCCAACTGCTCGGGTGGCAGGGCCAGCACACGCTGCCCAAAGGTAGATTAAAATATTACAATTGAGAGTGCGTTAATAAGTACAAATTCACAGCGCCGACTCGTCCAAGTAGGAGAGGAAGGGCTGCCAGATTTGATCAAATGTTGATAATTTATTGTTCAGAATATATCTAATTCTTTCTAAGTGTACAGTGTTTGCCAATTCACTGAGCCATAATTTGGTAGAGGGCGCTTCCCTCCTCTTCCAAAACAACAAGATTCGTTTTTTGCCGAGATGAGACCATACGAGATTAGTTGTTTTTGGGGGTTGGTTAATCCGTTTAGGGACTCAGATACTCCCAGGATTATCAGAAGCGGGTCTGGATCTATTGAAGTCTCCAAAACTTCAGAGAGGATCCCAAAAATTCCACACCAATAACCATGCAAGCTAGAGCATAGGGCGAAGCAGTGGAGTAGTGTACCCTGCATAGCCTGCCATTTATCACATGTAGGGGATGTGTCAGGAAATATCCTATGCAGTTTAGTTTTGGAATAGTGTAATCTGTGTAATACCTTGAATTGTATGAGACGATGTGGATATACTCCAAGCTCTCTTCCCAGTCTGCCACCGAGATGTCAGTCCCTAGTTCTTCCTCCCATTTTGCCTTGATGGCATCAGTAGAAGGTGTGCTAACAGATTGAAAAGCATCATATAGACGCAATATCAGTTTATCTAGGCTGGGGCATATTTTTATGCATCCGTCAAACATGGAAGGTTTAGCATTCCCAAATGTTGGGAGGTGTTTTCTAACGTAGTCTCTAATTTGTAGGTATCTGAAAAAATTACTTCTGGGAAGATTATAAGTTTCCCTCAGCAACTCAAAGGAAGCAAAGGTCCCTTCTATGTATAAATCCCCTATGGTACTTATCCCCAACTCTCCCCATCGCTCAAAGGTGTTATCAAGGTTAGAAGGGGCAAAGGAGGGATTCCTGGCGACAGGGAGCATGAATGACATTGGTCTAAGCTCAAAGTGGACTTTAATTTGCTTCCAGATTCGGACTGTGCTATGTATAATAGGATTGTTACAATAAAGTGACATCTCCAGATTGACAGGCGACAAAATCACAGCGCCAATAGAGAAGGGGTGACACTCCTCACGCTCCATACTAAGCCAGCTGGATGCCGGAAGTACGTCATCCAACAGAAACGTAACAACGCGGAGGTTAGCGGCCCAGTAATAAAATATAAAATTTGGGAGAGACAATCCTCCTTCCATCTTGGATTTACAGAGGTGTTTTTTTAACCTATCCTTTGTGTTTTATAATCCCAGATGAAAGGATTGATAATTGAGTCCAGTTGTTTATGAAAGGATTTAGGTATGAATACTGGGATGTTCTGATATAGGTAGAGCAGTTGTGGGAGGAAGACCATTTTAATGGCATTAATTCTTCCGAGCAGAGAAATTGGGAGAGTTCTCCAAAATAGTATGTTTGCTTTGAGTTTTTGTATCAGAGAGGGGAAATTCTCTTTAAATAGTAAGGAGTATTGTTTGGTAATTACAATTCCTAGGTAGGTCAATTTTTCTGAAGATAACTTAAATGGGAGATGTTCTAGCCAGGAGGTATTTTGCGACCGTATGGGCATTAATTCACTCTTGTTCCAATTTATTCTGTATCCCAAGAAGGTACCAAACAAATTGATCACATCAAGAATAGCTGGGATACTAGCCTGGGCTTCTGTTACATAGAGGAGGATGTCATCTGCGTATAGGGAGATCTTATTTAGAGTATCTTTAGTATTATAGCCGTGTATTGCTGCATGAGATCTAATCGTCTGAGCGAGCGGTTTGATAATTAGGGCGAAGAGCATAGGCGACAGCGCACAACACTGCCTTGTCCCCCTGTTGAGGTTAAATCGGGGCGACAATGATTGGTTAGTGAGTATTCTGGCACAGGGGTTCCTATATAAAAGCTGGATCCAATTTATGAACCTATCTCCAATATTACATTTCTGTAGGACCTTGAATAGATAGGGCCACTCAACTTGGTCAAAGGCCTTTTCGGCGTCAAGAGATATGACGGCAAGGTCCACGTTGGGTAACCTCTGAGAATACATAATATTGAAGAGGCGCCTGAGATTGAAGAATGAGTTTCTGTTAGGGATAAAGCCGGTCTGATCCGAATGGACATATTTGCCAATTAAAGTGCTAAGCCTGTTAGCCAGAGTTTTTGCTAAAATCTTTTGGTCTGTATTAAGGAGAGATATTGGTCTGTATGACCCTACCTCTTCTGGATCTTTACCCTTCTAATGTATAACTGTAATGAACGCTTCGTCCAAAGTAGAAGGGAGAGCTCCATCCTCATTGGCCTGAATCAACATTTTGTGCAGATAGGGAGAGAGCATGTTGCTGAATGTTTTATAGAATTCACCAGGGTATCCATCTGGGTCCGGGGTCTTGCCACTCTTTAGAGATTTAATTGTTTCTCGAATTTCATCAAGAGATATTTCCTTATTCAGGAAGTTAGAATATTCCTGGTTCAGGGCAGGAAGATTACAATCCTCCAAAAATGTTTGCATAATTAAGGGGTTAGGTCACTCACATTTTTTCGAAGTTGTCTGGCGAGTAATTTGTGTGGTTTATCACCAAACTCAAAATATTTTTGCTTGGCATAGAGAAAAGATTTAGCAATTTTAGCTGAGAGAATCTGATTATATTCAAATTTTAAAGAGGTAATTTTTTTTATGTTTCTCCATAGATGGGTGGCTAGCATTCTCCCTATCCAGTAAGTGAATTTGTCCCTCCAGTTCTTCCAGTTTTCCTCTGTTTTGCCTACTCCTGGCAGCCTGAAAGGAGATGATACAGCCTCTCAGATAAGCCTTCAGTGTTTCCCACAATAATGCTGGGGAGGTCTCTGTGTTGTCGTTGGTATCAAAGAAAAATGTAATTTGGTCTTTAAGATATTCACAGAATGTTGGTTCTGTGAGGAGCTGAGGATTCAACCTCCAGACCCTCTCGTTTGGTACAATGTCACCCAATCTCAGGGAGAAGGTGAGTGGACTGTGGTCCGAGATTATAATATCATGATACCTCACATTACAGGTATAGGGGAGTAGTCTAGCATCCAACAAAAAGTAGTCAATTCGAGTGTAAACCTTGTGAACGTGAGAGTAAAAGGAGTATTCCCTACCCGTAGGGTTAGCGATCCTCCATATATCAAATAAGTTTGACTTTTTTATGTAGGTATTCAAGAATTCGCTTGAATAGGAGGTAGGGGTTCGCCGGGTAGAGGATCTATCCAAATATTGGTCTAGCACACAGTTAAGGTCCCCTCCAATGACCAGGTTAGTATAGGAGATATCTGGAATCAGGGCAAGGACTCTTTTGAAAAAAGAGGGGTTGTCAATGTTTGGCCCATAGATATTTAGTAGAGTTACTGAGGTAGAGTGGATTTCTCCTATTGGGATCACATACCGACCCTCTTTATCCGCAATAGTGGTTTTATGTAGAAAGGGAATTCCTTTCCGTACCAGAATCGCTGTGCCTCTCGTTTTGGCAGAGAATTTAGAGTGATACACTTGCCCCACCCACCTACACTTAAGTCTGCTATGAGAGTTATTCTTCAGATGGGTTTCTTGCAAAATTATAATATCAGACGAGAGTGCTTTCAAGTGGGCTAGGACCTTGCCCCTCTTAATTGGTTCGTTTAAGCCCTTGACATTCCAGGAAGTGAATGTAAGCCCCGCCCTCCTCTCGTTTGTAGTTCCTATGGTGGCCTGCATACCATGTAACTTGATAAAAAGGTAAGAAAGCGCACCAAACCATCACGATCAGCATATGTAGCACCTACACCGAGCAGTATCCAACCCACCCCTCCCCCTGCAAGCACCTTTACTTCCCACCCTGTTCCCTAATTTCCCCAACACTTACCCCCCCATCAACCCACATTTAACAGGCATGTACAAACAGGAGAGAAAAAAGGAAAAATAAAAATAATAAACACATTGTCTGGCCGATGCCAAAAAAGCACGGCGCGACCTCGAACAAGAGGTAAAACAAAAATAAAATCCCAACTATACGTTCACCTCTCACTATCCTAGAACTTCTACTAACATATGAACTGAGGAGGCTCCCTCGAATTAAGTGTTCAGTTAGCATCTAATAAACCTAAACCGAATAAGTTGCAACTTAAACATATAAATAAAAATATATACCTTATATAAATATATATATATACACATACATACACACACATACACATACACATACCTATATATACATACACACACACACACACATGTATGTATACATACCCACACAAAAAAATAATATATATATTTAAAGAATATGTATATACATCCATATGCACATATACACATACAAACATTCATACCCCAGAATAACAATCTACACTGATTTAAAATATACACATACATAATACTAAAATGCTAAGAGAAAATAGTAATAAAGTACAAATAGTAATTATATGTACGCACACCTACACATACATAAGCACTACAGAGGGCTGGTGGGACTCTAGTCGGGAGAGAGGCCCACGGCTAGACAAAGGCAGAACGGCACAAAACATCAACTTGCTAACCAGGTGTCTGCCCCCTCCCAACCATCACCCCCAGTCCCCTGCAAGCAATAAATAAATGGTATGGTAGTAAGAATAATGTAAGGATTGTAAAATAAATAACAAAACAAAACAAAAGTGGGGGAATATAAGTATATCCGTCCGAAGGTGTCAGTGATCAAACCTGGAAGTAAAAAATATGCATCGCTGAGCACAGCCGGGATGAAAGGGAATTTAACGTTAAATGAGAGCTCTGACCGCCATCCATTGGTCTGCTCAGCGTCTTACATGCTCGGTAGCCCTTGTTGAGCCCATTTAATAAGTTTTCACCCAATATGGTATAGTATGGATTCGAGTCCATGAGCAGACCCTAACACGCAATAACAAGGTACTCTAACCTGTACGGGGGATTGGTGTATATCCCCGGATAAACTTCTCTGCGTCCAAAACTGAGGAGAGCCAAATCTTCTCACCGGAAGGCGGGGTAATTCTTAGTCTTGCAGGGAAGAGTAAGGCTGGGCGAAGATGGAGTTTGTAGAGTTTGGTCATGACATCTCTGTAGTCGGCGCGATGCTTTGCCACATCGGGCGCATAATCCTTATAGACACGGAATGGATGCCCTTTATGTGACAGGTTGCCCCTCATTCGAGCTTCACACAGGATAAGATCCTTGGTCTTGAAACTGTGACAACAGATGATTACTGGGCGAGGACGTTGGCCCGGTCCAGGCACTGGGACAAGGGAGCGATGTGCGCGGTCCAGCTGGGGATCCGAATCCAAAACATCCGATCCCATTGCATCCTTCAATAGCTTGGCGAAGAAGTCGGTGGGGCGAGAGCCCGCCTTTATCCCCTCTGCCAGACCAACAACGCGAAGGTTATTACGTCTGGATCGGCCCTCCAGGTCCACCACTTTCACAGAAAGCCTCTGCACAGTATCCTGCAATGACATGCATAGCTTCTCTAACTCGTCAATCCTACCAGCGTTGAATTCAGAAAGCTTTCTCAAGGTCCACAATACTCTGGCCATGCGAAGCGACCGTTCGAATTATGCTCTCGATTTTGGTGTCCAGTTCAGCAATAGTGGCCTTAAGATCCTCAGCTATAGCAACACGTAGCTCCCCCAAAGCCCGGGTAAGTTCTGTAAGTGTCACGTTGTTGCATGTGCCTCCCGCCATGTCTGTCTCGTTGTTTAGTGGGGAGTAGGCCTCCGCTGTGGATTTATTGTCCTTTGGCCTTATTACTCGGCATTTTCATATAAAAAGTTACAATCTTGTATTAGAAAGAAACGTTTGTTGTAAAAAGTGCCATAAAGTAGGTTAAATTAGATTATTTCGCAAAAAAGTTGCAGGAGCCTCTCACGCACAGCCGTTCACTCCAACATGCTAGCTCCGCCCCTGGACAGAATATTTTAACATTTGAAAAAGAAAACCCTAATCTCTTGATTAGTCTCAGAGGGTTTAATAGTTATTTATACATGTTAAAATCACATTTGGCAGTGATACCTGTTGTGAATCTTTCTGGGTAAGTCTCTAAAGAACTTTCCACACCTGGATTTTGCAACATTTACCCAAAGAATTGTCCTTAGATCTACAAGATATTTCTGAGGAAGGGTATAAAACTATTTCTAGTGTTGAAAGTTTCCAAGAGCACAATGGTCTCCACTAAATTAAATCAAATGTTATTAGTCACATGCGCCGAATACAACAGGTGAAACAGTGAAATGCTTACTTACGAGCCCCTAACAATGCAGTTAAAACAAAATACGGATAAGAATAAGAAATAAAAGTAACAAGTAATTAAAGCGCAGCAGTAAAATAACAATAGCGAGACTATATACGGGGGGGGGGTAGCGGTACAGAGTCAATGTGGGGGCTACCAAGGAACTTGAAGCTCTCAACCTACTCCACTGCAACCCAGTCGATGAGAATGGGGGAGTGCTCGGTCCTCTTTTTCCTGTCATCTCCTTTGTCTTAATCACATTGAGGGAGAGGTTGTTGTCCTGGCAACACACGGACAGGTCTCCGACCTCCCTATAGGCTGTCTCGTCTTTGTCGGTGATCAGGCCTACCACTGTTGTGTCATCAGCAAACTTAATGATAGTGTTGGAGCCGTGCCTGGCCATGCAGTCATGAGTGAGCAGGGAGAACAGGAGGGGACTGAGCACGCACCCTTGAGGGGCCCCTGTGTTGAGGATCAGCGTGGCGGATGTGTTGTTACCTACCCTTACCACCTGGGGGCAACCTGTCTGGAAGTCCAGGATCCAGTTGCAGAGGGAGGTGTTTAGTCCCAGGGTCCTTAGCTTATTGATGAGCTTTGAGGGCACTATGGTGTTGAACGCTGAGCTGTAGTCAATGAATAGCATTCTCACATAGGTGTTCCTTTTGTCCAGATGGGAAAGGGCAATGTGGAGTGCAATATGGATTGCATCATCTGTGGATCTGTTGGGGCGGTATGCAAATTGGAGTGGGTCTAGGGTTCCTGGGATAATGGTGTTGATGTGAGCCATGACCAGCCGTTTGAAGCACTTCATGGCTTCAGATGTAGGTGCTACGGGTCGGTAGTCATTTAGGAAGGTTACCTTAGTGATCTTTGGTACAGGTACTATGGTGGTCTGCTTAAAACATGTTGGTATTACAGACTCGGACAGGGAGAGGTTTAAAATGTCAGTGAAGACACTTGCCAGTTGGTCAGCACATGCTCACAGTACACATCCTGGTAATCTGTCTGGCCCTACGGCCTTGTGAATGTTGACCTGTTTAAAGGTCTTACTCACATTGGCTGCGGAGAGTGTGATCACAGTCTTCCAGAACAACTGGTGCTCTCATGCATGTTTCAGTGTTATTTGCCTCGAAGCGAGCATAGAAGTAGTTTAGCTCGTCTTGTAGGCTTCTGTCACTGGGAAGCTCTCGGCTGTGCTTCCCTTTGTAGTCTGTAATGGTTTGCAAGCCCTGCCACATCCAACGAGCATCAGAGCTGGTGTTGTGCGATTCGATCTTAGTCTTGTATTGACGCTTTGCCTGTTTGATGGTTCGTCGGAGGGCATAGTGGGATTTCTTATAAGCTTCCGGGTTAGAGTCCCGCTCCTTGAAAGCGGCAGCTCTAGCCTTTATCTCAGTGCAGATGTTGCCTGTAATCCATGGCTTCTGGTTGGGGTATGTACGCACTGTCACTGTGGGGATGACGTCATCGATGCACTTATTGATGAAGCCAATGACTGATGTGGTGTACTCCTCAATGCCATCGGAGGAATCCCAGAACATATTCCAGTTTGTGCTATCAAAACAGTCCTGTAGCTTAGCATCTGCTTCATCTGACCACTTTTTTATTGATCTAGTCACTGGTGCGTCCTGCTTTAATTGTTGCTTGTAAGCAGGAATCGGGAGGATAGAATTATGGTCAGATTTGCCAAATGGAGGGCGAGCTTTGTATGCGTTTCTGTGTGTGGAGTAAAGGTGGTCCAGTTTTTTTTTCTCCTCTGTTTGCACATTTAACATGCTGATAGAAATTTGTTAAAATGGATTTAAGTTTCCCTGCATTAAAGTCCCTGGCTACAAGGAGCACTGCCTCTGGGTGAGATTTTTCTTGTTTGCTTATGGCAGAATACAACTCATTCAATGCCGTCTTAGTGCCAGCCTCTGACTGTGGTGGTATGTAAACAGCTATGAAAAATACAGAGGAAAACTCTATGTAAGTTGTGTGGTCTACAGTGTATCATGAGATCGTGCACCTGCTGTTATTTATGAAAATGCATAGTCCGCCGCCCCTTGTCTTACCAGACGCCACTGTTCTATCCTGCCAGTGCAGCGTATAACCAGCCAGCTGTATGTTGATAGTGTCGTCATTCAGCCACGTCTCCATGAAGCATACGTTTTGAATGTCCTGTTGGTAGTTTAATCTTCTGCGTAGGTCATCTATTTTATTGTCCAAAGATTTCACATTTGCTAGCAGAAGGGAAGGAAGTGGCGGTTTATTCGATCGCCTACAAATTCTCCGAAGGCATCCCGCCCTTTTTCAGTATATTGTTTGCATCGACAGTCAGACTCGTTTTGAGGAAAAAAATGGATTCTGCCAGTCCATTGTGAGTAATCACAGTCCTGATGTCCAGAAGTTATTTTCGGTCATAAGAGACATTATTGGGAAATTTAAAAAATATGGAACTACCCAAACTCTGCCTAGAGCTGGCCGTCCAACCCAACTGATCAACCGGGCAAGAAGGACCTTTGTCAGGGAGGTGACCAAGAACCCAATGACCACTTTGACAGAAAAAAATGCAGAGTTCCTTGGCTGAGATGGGAGAACTTGCCAGAAGTACAAGTTTCTACAGCACTAAACCAATCTGGGCTTTATGGGAGAGTGGCCAGACAGAAGCCACTCTTGAGAAAAAGGCACATGACAGCATGCCTGGAGTTTGCAAAAAGGCACTTGAAAGACAGCGCATAAGACAAAAGATAATGGTCTGATTGACTAAAATTGAACTCTGTGGCTATGTCTGGAGAAAACCAGGCACCTGTCTAACACCATCCCTACTGTGAAGCATGATGGTGGCAGCATCATGCTATGGGGATGTTTCTTAGTGGCAGGGACTGGAGGACTGGTTAGGATAGAAGGAACAATGAATGGAGCCAAATACATGAGAACCTGCTTCAGAGTGCCAAACGACCATAGACTGGGGGCGAAGATTTACTTTCCAACAGACCCCAAGCATACAGTCAAAGCAATGCTGAAATGGCTTCAGAATAAGAATGTGAAAGTCCTTGAGTTGCCCAGCCAAAGCCCACACTTGAATCCCATTGAAAATCTGTGGAAAGACTTGAAGATTGCTGTTCACCGCCTCCAGTGGTGATTTTAGCATGTAATCTTGGTGGAGCAACCTCTCCATTTTTTTTTAGATGCATGCAGCAAAGCCACCACACAACACTAAACAATACATTAATTGCACTATAATGGTGATAAATGTTGCCAACAAACTGTTATGGCCCAACAGCAGTCCCAACACCTTATCACTGCTATATCTGGCTATCAGCGGAGCCTTGTCTGGCAGCGAATCAGTTAATTCAGCCTCATTTACTGCCTTTTAAATAAACATATCTAATATGGCAGACTTGCTTAAACAAATGTGGTTTCTACTGACAATTGGGATGTACAAACTGTCATAAGGGGACGAACGGATAAGAGGAAATCTGTCATTTCGATGAATACATTAATGAGCGAGCTAGGACGGACGTAGTTAATCTAACTATTTGTTCAGCACTTTTGAAATGTACAGCAACAGAGTTCAGAACATGGGCTGTTCTTAACAGTATTCTCTCGGTACACCAAGTCACAACTGTAGGATAAAAAAAGGGGGCGTATAAGCAGACAATGAAAGCTCTAAAACAGGCTATAGGCTACATGTGCACCAGCAAGTCAGAACAGTAGGTTAAATTATGAGGGAAAAAGGGACCAAATTATTAGGGTGAGGTACATGGGCTACTAACAGCTTACTACACGTATGTATACTGTAATACTATCTCCCTGGCATATTACATAATTTACACAGCAGCATACAATACAATTTTGTACTCACCTTTTTGTGGTGTGTTAACCTGAACGGGAACGTGGTGTGGCTGTCCTTGTGGACAAATTTTGTCATCAAAGTCTGGCATTCTCTGGATATATGGTGCTTTTGGGATAACTGGGAACTCAGGGGAAAAAAAGGTTGAATCACAGTGATCTTCAGGTCGGAGCTCTAGAGGCCAGAGTTCCCGATTTGGAATTCTGAGTTGGATGACCGTTCAAAAGATATTTTCCCAGTCTGAGCTTGTTTTTTCCCGAGTTCCCAGTTGTCTTGATCTTACTGAAGTCTGCGATTTCCCAGTTCCGAGTTTCTAGTTGTTTTGAAGCAGCAGAAGTCATGCTGGATTGACAGCATGGCCAATGTATTCAACCTTTTCTGGCCCATGGTGTTGAATGTTTATAATTTTAAGCTTGCAAGAGACCCTTAGACCGCACACCCACTCCACTGAATAGCAGGCTAGTGATTGCTTTGCAACACTTGCAGTTAGCCACTGATTCCTTCCAAACCACTCATTGTTAAATTTGCAATTTCCAACTTGTTGTGTAATGTATATGTCCAATGGTCGATGAGCACTGACACGTTTTATCTATAATTTGTCTTCATATGACAAGGATTTACCAGTAGATTGTCAACTTGATTCATGATGATGACTGCTTGTCTGGCTTGCTAGCTAAGATTTTGAAAGTATGATGTTGACATGATCAGTCCAATCAAAGTTTCGGTAGATATAACATGTTTTGACGTAATTTTATCTGTGGCCAATGACCTTGAGCCTTCTTGAATAGTGTTGGATCCTGTATTTTACATTATAGCCATTAGATATATATGATTAAATATTATCTGATGTTGGTTGTGTGAGGTGTCTGCATTTGTGCACTGGAGCATCATTATGATATTAAACAACTGCTTGCTACTTGCCTGTTTGTGTGTGACAAGAACTGAGTAACATGGTGTGACCTGCATGTTGCAAAACTGTAGATAACAGCCCAGCAGATGCTTTGTCCTTGTGTTTGTATGTAACAATATTGAGCACATGGTGTGACTTTCTGTATCTTACAAAGTTGTGATAGGGAGGGGTGGTCATCACGAGGTTTAACTGAGATGGAAAAATACTGAACAACACAATAGCAGGAACTGAGCAACTGTTCTAACTAGGCTGCGATACCAGAACAATAAGGATCTATACATCGAGGAGGGAGAACTCCAAGAAGCGCCAAGAGGCGGGGACCCGCCTGCAATAGGCTGGGCAAGTTTAAACCACGCCCAGTCTCTACTGTGATAGGCCAACAGACGTGTTGGAACTATGTCTATCACAGTATAAAGAATACTGTTTTACATACGTCTTGTCAGTTCTTTGTTCTGCCCTGCGTGGTATTCCAGTTAGCCCGTGTATACGAAAGTTGCATTTGCCATTTATTACTTAGCTAATAAAAAATACATAGTATAAAATCGGTGACTCATTGTTATATTTATCCTGATACCAGATTTGAATTTACGCAACTCTAACAATAGGCACTTCTAATGTAAATCTATGGCAGCACCCAAGGGGCTTACATATTTTAGCTCTCCCCGTAGATTCTTCAGTGACGTAGATTTTTTATTGACGTATATATCCCCATGAGTGACAGAACACTGAGCAAATCACGGCACAACTAGAAAACATTTCCAAACCCTGTGCTCCGTATTTTCCGCTGGCTTCCCCACCACTAAAGAATGTACTGAGCTAGGCTGAAATACCTGTGTTTTGAAAATGCCTTAAGAAAGCAAAAAAGAGACCGTGTTTGTATGCAGCTGTGTTAACTTATTATTATATGTTTTACATTGTTTGCAAACTGATATGTGACATGTATTAATGCCAAAATAACATGCAAAACAGGCAACAACAAACAGGTTGGGCGACCTGAATGATGGGTCGCCACTGGTTGTATCCTTGTTTACTCTTCAGAGCGCAATGGTGCACAACTGATGCATTTTCCATTGTATAATTTCGCTTGACTGTGAGAACCAAAAGTTATTTAAGGTTTGTATATATTTTTTTGAGTATATACCCTATTTCATGTCACTGGAGTAGGCTAGCCTGAAGGCCTACATTTCATTTTTTTTTCACGGCATCCAGACCTAGTTGCCAACCCCAGTTGTATATTGTAAATACCATCAACGCCTTCACCATCATTCAGATACTTCAAATATGTGTGGATTTAATGCTAAACTTGAAGAAATTGTCTCTGTGAAGTAAAATCACAGAACAAAAAGATGCAACATTTTCAAAGATTTTAATGATACAGTTCATATAAGGAAAAGAGTCAATTGAAATAAATAAATTAGGTCATAATCTATTGATTTCACATGACTGGGAATACAGAAATGCATCTGTTGGTCAAGGATACTGTACCTATAAAAAAAAAGTAGGGACATGAATCAGAAAACAAGTCAGTATCTGGTTTGACCATCATTTGCTCTACACATCTCATTCAGATAGAGTTGGTCAGGCTGTTGTTTGTGGCCTGTGGAATGTTGTCCCACTCCTCTTCAATGGCTGTGCGAAGTTGTTGGATATTGGCGATAAGTGAAACATGCTGTCTTACAGGTTGATCCTGTTAAAGTGTGGGATCCTGTTACGATGCTTGCTTCAGCTCCTCCAGTGAGACGGCTGACTGAAGGGGAGTGTAGAGTATTTGTACGAGCTGTTTCGTTGTCGTCTGGCAAGACGATCGGAGGAGCGTGAGAGGTCTGCCACCACGTTATCCCTCCCCGGAGTGAACTTCAGCTGATAGTCATACTGTCTGAGGCAGTAGGCCCATCTGTTGAACCTGAAGTGGCTTGTGGCCAGTTCCGTATGCCGACAGTAGCGTAGTGAGGGACTGGTGGCTGGGTCGAAATGTGAACAGCCGGCCATATAAGTAGAGGTGCCACATTTCGTACGCCCAGACACAGGCCAGTGCTTCTCGTTCACCCACAGAGTACCGTTGTTTAGTGGGGCTCAGGGTTCTTGAGGTGAAGGCGACGGGCCTCTCAATGCCACTCTGCAGCTGTGAGAGGAGAGGACAGCTCCCAGTGTTCCATCTGAGGTGTCACAGGTGACAATGGTGAGGCAGATGGGGTCAAAGTGAGCAAATTGAGGTCATATCTCATCTCACATGCAGATAGACTAAAACATATACAGATATAGCCAGTTTTTCAGAATGTGCCTTGGTTCCTCGCCGGTTAAATTTTAGTTACTTGTACTTGCCAAAGCCTTTAATATGATGTGTAACACGATACTCAAATAAAACAGTTTTACTATTATAATCAACATTTACAAAACAGTATCCTTCCTAACCCCATTCTTCATTGAATTCTGATACTTGTTCTTATTTGGGTATCATGAAAAAGGGTAATATTCACAAGCTTTAGTTTCACATTTGATAAAATAATATAACAGTAAATAATACTGAGGAGTGGGTTATAAGGTAGAATATAAAACATTTGAGGTACTGATAGCTTGGCACCACATACAGTCAACATTTTGATTTAAGCTTTCAGAATGTTTAACATCAGCATTTTTCAAGAAAACTGCTTCTAGTTGAAGAGAAAATAATACAATATGGCTGTCATTGTAGTAAAACTATTTTATGGAAGAAGCGCCCTGCCTGATTGGTACATGATTGTCTCATCCATCTCCATTGGCCCTTGTCTCATGAGTGGTGGGATGCTATTGGTTGAAAGGTCTGAGCCCGTGTCCATGACGGGCACCATATTTGGCATGACCATGCCCATCTCTCTGGAAGGGGGTACTGCCAGCACCCCAAACTCCACCTCAAAGCTCCCCTTCGCCTCTCCATTCTCACGGCGTATCAGCATCTCATATTCCCCGAACCGTATCAGGGCCTTACCAGGCAGCTCTGCCCTCTCCAGGAACCCCAGCTCAAACCCATTGACAGTCACACGTCCCTTCTGGCTGAGGTTCTGCACAGAAAATAGCATGTCCGGGCTGTTGGAGGTGCGGTAGGCCTGCAAGGACAGCTGCTTGCGGGAGACACGGGGGTCGGCCAGCACGAAGGTGCAGGCCTGGGCATCCCGGCCCAGCCTCACTGGGTCCTCGGCCTGGAGCTTGTGTCTGGTTTCCAAAGGCAACATGCGGTACAGAGCCCTGGAAGCCTGCTGGGGGTGGTAGAGCTGGATCTGGAGGCATGTCATCAGCTCCTCTGTTTCCACAGTGTGAGACACCTCCATGATGGATCTTATGATGGCTGATGCAATTGAAGGGATGTTGTCTTTCACTTTCTGGTTAACTTGGTCTAAAAGAAAAACAGAGAGGAATATTCAAATGGATTACCTTTTTGTTATTCTGGCACTAAATAAGTCTCATTACTAGACAGAGAATAACAGCTCAGATAGAGGATGTCAGAGGGTGATGGAATGAAAAACACTTAATTATATTACTCTAATCCATAGGAAGAATATTCAGGGTATTTCCATAAAGCAGTACAAAATCTCAAGGTGCTTTGTTATTTGTTCTAACATTTTTAGTTCTTAGAATTGCATCATCATTCCACACCCTCAGCCTGTCAGCATTTCCTCTAAAAAGTTAACTGGCTTAAAGTAATTCCACTGTGATACGAATGTAGCCTTTTTCAAGTATACACAGGGAAACGGCTTAGGATAGACTGCTTTTTCACAAAGGTCATTCTATATTTTCATCAGAGAAAGGTGAATGACATGTTAGATATATAATCTGTAAATATCTTCCACACTTCTTTTTCTTAAGCACCAATGACAATACTAGGTTTGTCTGACATTTTAATGAGAATCACATATGACATTCGTTCAAACAAAACCATTCTGAATGTTCACTTCCAAACTTGCTATATTTTACCTGTAAAATTGGGTAGGCTGTAGGATTATTTATTTTGCTTGTAGCGTCTCGAAAGATCGGGCTATATTATACAGTAGGCTGTCTCCGACGGTTGACTTGCTTTGTTTACTGGAACCAGTACAACTGTTGCCTATTGGCGCACAAAGTGTTGCGTCAACTATAACGGGTATCGGAGGATACTGCTGGGACCAAAAAAACAGGAAGGGGGTGATCCTTACGTCGGCCAGAACCAGCAGCACTATACATAGCACCACCAGTGGCAGTGAACTGCTGCTAGTCATAATCCGGTTATAGCTCGATGTTTAGGGAACGTCTGATTATGCTTTCACCTTGGCAGGTTCAATACAACTTCCTTACGATTTTCAGTAACATGCAGGCTCATAGGGCTATTTTATGACCGTGTGAGTACAGTCGACAAAGGAGCAGTATCAGTTAAACCAACTAGCTTCTTATCTGTGATGAGATTGCATGTCAAATTAACTTTTGGGGAAAGGGGGCTATTGTCAATCATCGACTGCCATCTGTAATCAGCATGCCAAAACCCCGAATCGTGGTTGCCTGCGACACATAGCTCTACAGATCATGGTGATAATAAAGTGAAGAGTGTCTATATGTGTTCAATAAAGTACTGTAACGACCCTGGGTTTATAAGCGCAGAAACGACCCTGCCGCACGAGCATGCTTTTGCGGTACAGTCGATAGCGCGCCGGACCTCGGGCTTGAAGGTCGAGGGTTCGAGACCTGCTTACTGCTGTTTCATTACAATACGTATACCAGGCAAGCTAATATCATAAGTCATACTATTCGAAGTAGTTGGTACGAATAGTGGCACAATCATAGTATTATGTACCTAGCTAGGCTAATAAATAACCTCAACTTGCCTAAGCAGTTTCAAGCTATTCACTGTTTGCTCATGTGACTGATGGTCCGTATTACGTGCCTACTCTTGGCGTTAGTAACGCTGTAATAACTTAATGTCATTGGTCAATTCACAGGCTAATCAAAGAACAATGGTTGTCTAACCAATCAGCTAGCATAACGCATCTCAGCAGGCTAGGGGGTTTTCCGCTCTTAGAACGCGGTGTAGACATTTTTATACGAAAGTGAAGTAACCAACGTTCCGATTGAGGTAAGTGTACTATTCAATATTTCTGGTCGATAACATCTTTAAAAAACTGCTGTACTAAAACATTTGAAATTGACTCGAGGTTTATCCTTATGGAATTTCTACCCGTACTGAAGAATGTTATCAGTGTTTTTGCAGTAACAAACTTTTGGAGTGCCTCTTCACGGACGTATAACGTTACAGGCGTGTTGTAGAGGTGGCGAATAACTAGCTAGCGCATTTGCCAAGTTAGCTACTTAAAAAAAAACAAGTTTTATTTCACCTTTATTTAACCAGGTTGGCAAGTTGAGAACACGTTCTCATTTACAATTGCGACCTGGCCAAGATAAAGCAAAGCAGTTCGACACATACAACAACACAAAGTTACACATGGAGTAAAACAGACATGCAGTCAATAATACAGTAGAAAAATAAGTATATACAATGTGAGCAAATGAGGTGAGAAGGGGAGTAAAGGCAAAAAAAGGCCATGGTGGCGAAGTAAATACAATATAGCAAGTAAAACACTGGAATGGTAGATTTGCAGTGGAAGAATGTGCAATGTAGAGATAGAAATAATGGGGTGCAAAGGAGCTAAATAAATAAATACAGTAGGGGGAGAGGTTGTTGTTTGGGCTAAATTATAGATGGGCTATGTACAGGTGCAGTAATCTGAGCTGCTCTGACAGCTGGTGGTTAAAGCTAGTGAGGGAGATACATTTCAGAGATTTTTGTAGTTTGTTCCAGTCATTGGCAGCAGAGAACTGGAAGGAAGAATTGGTTTTGGGGGTGACCAGAGAGATATACCTGCTGGAGCGCGTGCTACAGGTGGGTGCTGCTATGGTGACCAGCGAGCTGAGATAAGGGGAGACTTTACCTAGAAGGGTCTTGTAGATGACCTGGTGCCAGTGAGTTTGGCGACGAGTATGAAGCGAGGGCCAGCCAACGAGAGCGTACAGGTCGCAGTGGTGGGTAGTATATGGGGTTTTGGTGACAAAACGGATGGCACTGTGATAGACTGCATCCAATTTATTGAGTAGGGTATTTGAGGCTATTTTGTAAATAACATCGCCGAAGTCGAGGACCGGTAGGATGGTCAGTTTTACAAGGGTATGTTTGGCATGATGAGTGAAGGATGCTTTGTTGCGAAATAGGAAGCCAATTCTAGATTTACCTTTGATTTGGAGATGTTTGATTTGAGTCTGGAAGGAGAGTTTACAGTCTAACCAGACACCTAGGTATTTGTAATTGTCCACATATTCTAAGTCAGAATCGTCCAGAGTAGTGATGTTGGACAGGCGTGCAGTTGCAGGCAGTGATCGGTTGAAGAGCATGCATTTAGTTTTATTTGTATTTAAGAGCAATTGGAGGCCACGGAAGGAGAGTTGTGTGGCATTGAAGCTCGTCTGGAGGGTTGTTAACACAGTGTCCAAAGAAGGGCCAGAAGTATACAGAATGGTGTCGTCTGCGTAGAGGTGGATCAGAGACTCACCAGCAGCAAGAGCGACATCATTGATGTATACAGAGAAGAGAGTCGGTCCAAGAATTGAACACTGTGGCACCCCCATGGAGACTGCCAGAGGCCCGGACAACAGACCCTCCGATTTGACACACTGAACTCTATCAGAGAAGTAGATGGTGAACCAGGCGAGGCAATCATTTGAGAAACCAAGGCTGTCGAGTCTGCCGATGAGGATGTGGTGATTGACAGAGTCGAAAGCCTTGGCCAGGTCAATGAATACAGCTGCACAGTATTGTTTCTTATCGATGGCGGTTAAGATATCGTTTAAGACCTTGAGCGTGGCTGAGGTGCACCCATGACCAGCTCTGAAACCAGATTGCATAGCGGAGAAGGTATGGTGGGATTCGAAATGGTCAGTAATCTGTTTGTTGACTTGTCTTTCGAAGACCTTAAAGGCAGGGCAGGATAGATATAGGTCTGTAGCAGTTTGGGTCAAGAGTGTCCCCCCCTTTGAAGAAGGGGATGACCGCAGCTGCTTTCCAATCGTTGGGAAACTCAAACGACACGAAAGAGAGGTTGAACAGGCTAGTAATAGGAGTTGCAACAAATTCTGCAGATCATTTTTAGAAAGAAAGGGTCCAGATTGTCTAGCCCGGCTGATTTGTAGGGGTCCAGATCATGCAGCTCTTTCAGAACATCAGCTGACTGGATTTGGGAGAAGGAGAAATGGGCAAGGCTTGGGCGAGTTGCTGTGGGGGGTGCAGTGCTGTTGACCGGGGTATGGGTAGCCAGGTGGAAAGCATGGCCAGCTGTAGAAAAATGCTTATTGAAATTCTCAATTATAGTGGATTTATTGGTGGTGACAGTGTTTCCTGTCCTCAGTGCAGTGGGCAGCTGGGAGGAGGTGTTCTTATTCTCCATGGACTTTACAGTGTCCCAGAACTTTTTTGAGTTTGTGTTGCAGGAAGCAAATTTCTGCTTAGAAAAGCCAAGGCTAGCTTTTTCAACTGCCTGTGTATATTGGTGTCTAGCTTCCCTGAAACGTTGCATATCACGGGGGCTGTTCGATGCTAATGCAGAACGCCATAGGATGTTTTTGTGTTGGTTAAGGGCAGTCCGGTCTGGAGAGAACCAAGGGCTATATCTGTTCCTGGTTCTAAATTTCTTGATTGGGTCATGCTTATTTAAGATGGTGGGGAAGGCATTTAAAAAAAATAACCAGGCATCATCTACAGACGGGATGAGATCAATATCCTTCCAGGTAACCGGGCCAGGTCGATTAGAAAGGCCTGCTCGCTGAAGTGTTTTAGGTAGCGTTTGACAGTGATGAGTGGAGGTTGTTTGACCGCTGACCCATTACGGACGCAGGCAATGAGGCAGTGATCGCTGAGAACTTAGTTAAAAACAGCAGAGGTGTATTTAGAGGGCAAGTTGGTTAGGATGATATCTATGAGGGTGCCCGTGTTTACGGCTTTGGGGTGGTACCTGGTAGGTTCATTGATAATTCGTGTGAGATTGAGGGCATCAAGTTTAGATTGTTTGATGGCTGAGGTATTAAGCATGTTCCAGTTTAGGTCGCCTAGCAGCACAAGCTCTGAAGATAGATGGGGGGCAATCAGTTCACATATGGTGTCCAGAGCACAGCTGGGGGCAGAGGGTGGTCTATAGCAGGCGGCAATGGTGAGAGACTTGATTTTAGAGAGGTGGATTTTTAAAAGTAGAAGTTCAAATTGTTTGGGTACAGACCTGGATAGTAGGACAGAACTCTGCAGGCTATCTTTGCAGTAGATTGCAACACCGCCCCCTTTGGCCGTTCTATCTTGTCTGAAAATGTTGTAGTTAGGGATGGAGATTTCAGAATTTTTGGTGGTCTTCCTAAGCCAGGATTCAGACACCGCTAGAACATCCGGGTTGGCAGAGTGTGCTAAAGCAGTGAATAAAACAAACTTAGGAGGCTTCTAATGTTAACATGCATGAAACCAAGGCTATTACGGTTACAGAAGTCATCAAAAGAGAGCGCCTGGGGAATAGGAGTGGACCTAGGCACTGCAGGGCCTGGATTCACCTCTACATCACCAGAGGAACAGAGGAGGACTAGGATAAGGGTACGGCTAAAAGCTATGACAATTGGTCGTCTAGAACGTCTGGAACAGAGAGTAAAAGGAGGTTTCTGGGGGCGATAAAATAGCTTCAAGGTATAATGTACAGACAAAGGTATGGTAGGATGTGAATACAGTGGAGGTAAACCAAGGTATTGAGTGATGATGAGAGAGATATTGTCTCTAAAAACATAATTGAAACCAAGTGATGTCATCGCATGTGTGGGTGGTGGAACTGAAAGGTTGGATGAGGTATAATGAGCAGGGCTAGAGGCTCTACAGTGAAATAAGCCAATAAACACTAACCAGAACAGCAATGGACAAGGCATATTGACATAAAGGAGGGGCATGCTTAGTCGAGTGATCATAAGGGTCCAGTGAGTAGTGAGGTTGGTTGGGGTAACGGCGATTCAGACAGCTAGCCGGGTCATCGGTAGCAAGCTAGCATAGGATGGAGGTCTGTTTTTAGCCACCTGGTGCGTTTCCATCGGTAGATGGAAGTGGTGTTCCCTTATGGTAGAGGGGATCAATCCAATTGGCAAAATAAAAATATAGTTATAGTTACCCAAGAAAAATTGTCCGATAGACCTATTCAGATAGCAGCCAATAAGACAGCTAATGATTAGCGGGCTACAGATGGGCGTTCAGGTAACGTTGCGACGGAGGGGCCAGTTGGATAACTCCCTCAGGCAGATAATGTCAGTAGTCCAGTCGTGAAGGCCCGGTGGGGCTCCGCATCGGCAGTAAAACGGTTCCGGATAGGTGATTGTAGCCCAGGAGTGGCTGATGGAAATCTTCAGCTGGCTAGCTCCGGAATAATTGATGTTTGAAAAGAAAAAGAAAAAGAGAGAAAGCATGTGTAAGAGAGCTCTGCGAAAAATCGTAATTCTTAATCCTCTCATTGGCACTGCTGTTTTGTAGGCAACGATTGAGCTAAACATAAATCATGTATTGGTAAAAGTGAGGAACTGATGTAGAGTATTAATTTGACCATTTAGATTGAAAGTGTCTCACAAGTTGCTGCTGATGAGAATGGAACGATGAATGTAGATTGTTTATAAATGAAACACGTGTTCGCGCCGGTTGACTTGTGTGTGGTTCGCCCTCTTTCCAGGTGTATTTATTTCAACAAGATTTGCGTCCTCGTTACAGCCATCGCATCCTGATGCACACAGCATTCATCTGTGGCTGAGCGCGTTTCATTCTCAGGAGCAATTGTAATGTTTGACTTCTCGTCATCGAAAACATTTTTATTACACTTGTATTGTTTTGGCCTTTTTTGGTTTGTATTATTTTAGTATTGTGCTTTAGCTACCTTTTTAGTCTCTGGCTCCCAGAAGCCTTTGAGCCGTGCATATTTCTTTTTGAGCCGTGCATATTTCTTTTACGTTCCAATATTTAGTCTTGATATACTGTAATGTGTCATTATACAAACTTTTGCTGATAAGTCACACTTCTTAAATTTGATGAATGGAAGCATCAACACGTTAGGATGCTACAAGTAGGATGTTACTATTAGCAAATAATCGTGACTGTATATCGACTTAAATACGAACCATCTTGTTTCCTTGTTCAATCTGAAGTTATGCGACAATGTACAACGGCATAATAAAACCACTACGATGGACTACAACAATTGACTAGTTGGTTAATTTGTAAATGATCAAATATTTGCTTATGGTAGCTCGTTACCCCAATGTGGATAACGTTGTTTTTTTTGTCATCAGAGGACAAACTGAATTGTATAATAATTGTTTTAATTTTTGGATCTCTTAACATCTTATCGCAGATTCTTATCACAATCAGTGGTCCGATGGCAGATGATCAGTTGCTTCTCATTGAATTGTGATCATGTGAAGGGGGTTATGTGCCTGATGATAAATGAAGATTCGTCCTCTACCAATGTGAAATAACGTTATCACTTGTGTCTCCCCTGAACTTCAAGCGCTCAATCACAATTGAACTAAATCTAAATCAACCCCTTCACTGCCCATCAATTTATTTAGGTGTCATGGGTTGGATTGTCATTGTCATGTCCCCAGTTCTCAACATATTACACTTGGCATGATGGTGTTATGAGCACCCTTGCTCTTGGAGCATCTCTGGAGAGATGTTCTTGGCAAAGCCTGCAGTAACTTAACCAGGTAAAAGATGTGAATCAAGATCAGTTGTATGAAACTAAGAGTTAAGCGTGATGAATTTAGGTACACATGAGTCAAGGTCTTTCCCAATTTATTAGTACAGGAGAATGGCAAATGACCTCTGTTTGCTTGATTTAGGCCTGGCATGAACAGGTAAGGTTTTGTTTTTTTGGACTTCCTTTCCAAAACTAAAAAGCAATATGGCTGCGTTTAGACGGGCATTCCAAGTGTCATATATTTTCCCCACTAATTCGTATTGTGACCAATCACATCAGTTCTTTTCACATCAGATCATTTTCAGAGCTGAGCTGATTGGTCAAAAGGCCAATTTAGTGAAAAGAATATCAGATATGGGCTGCGTGCATAAATGCAACCATTGTCAACCAAATGTCTAAAGGGTCAATCTGGGATTCATCAACATTTTGGGACTTATGTTAATGATGTAAAGGCCTAGCCATTGATTCTTGAAGAATACAACTTAAATGCCTCATGACCTTCAACTGCCCTACACAGAAATATGTTCATCAGAACCCCAAATATAAGCTTGTCTTACTCAATTCTTTGTAAACAAACTGCAGCTTCAAAACTGAAATTTTTAGCTCATATATGGTCGGTCCTTGTACCAATCGCTCAGTCTATGAATTTGAGTGGTTAACCCACATTTCTTAAGCCTCATCACCACTTGTTTGGTTAACAGCTGCACTTTAAACATACAGTGCATTCGGAAAGTATTCTGACCCCTTGACTTTTCACATTGTTACATTGTAGCCATATTCTAATGGATAAAAATATATATATGTTCTATCAATCTACACACAATACCCCATAATGACCAAGCGAAAACAGGTTTTTGGAAAGTTTTACAAATGTATAAAAAAGAGGAATACCTTATTTACATAAGTATTCAGACCCTTTGCTATGAGACAATTGAGATCAGGTGCATCCTGTTTCCATTTATCATCCTTGATGTTTCTCCAACTTGATATTAGTCTACTTTTGGCCAATTCAATTGATTAGACAGGATTTGGAACGGCACACACCTGTCTAAGGTCCCACATCTGACAGTGCATGTCAGAGCAAAAACCAAGCCATGAGGTTGAAGAAATTGTCTGTAGAAAGCCGAGAAAGAAGAAGAGTACCAAACAATTTCTGCGACATTGAAGGTCCCCAAGATCACAGTGGCCTCCATTCTTAAATGGAAGAAGTTTTGAACCACCAATATTTCCTAGAGCTGGCTTCCTGGCCAAACTGAGCAATCGGAGGAGAAGGCCTTGGTCAAGGAGGAGACCAAGAACCCGATGGGCACTCTGACAGAGCTCCAGAGTTCCTCTGTGGAGATGGTTGTCCTTCTGGAAGGTTCTCCCATCTCTGCAGCCTTTGTGGTAGAGTGGCCAGACGGAAGCCACTCTTCAGTAAAAGGCACCTAACATCCCGCTTGGAGTTTACCAAAAGGCACCCAAAGGACTGACCATGAGAAACAAGCTTCTCTGGTCTGATGAAACCAATAATTAATTATTTAGCCTGAATGCCAAGCGTCACGTTTGAAGGAAACCTGGCACCATCCCTACAGTGAAGCAAGGTTGTGGCAGCATCATGCTTTGGGGATGTTTTTCAGCGGCAGGGACTGGGAGACTAGTCAGGATCGAAGGAAAACGAACAAAGCAAAGTACAGAGATCCTTGATAAAAACGTGCTCAGGACCTTAGACTGGGGTGAAGGTACACATTCCAACAGGACAACGACCCTAAGCGCACAGCCAATACAACACAGGAGTGGCTTTGGGACAAGTCTCTGAATGCCTTTTAATCCGATCGAACATCTATTGAGAGACCTAAAAATAGCTGTGCAGTGACGCTCCCCATCAAACCTTACAGAGCTTGAGAGGATCTGCAGAGAAGAATGGGAGAAACTCCCCAAATACAAGCTTGTTGCGTCATACCCAAGAAGACTCGAGGCTGTAATCGCTTCCAAAGGTGCATCAACAAAGTACTAAGTAAAGGGTCTAAATACTTATGTTAATGTGATATCTGTTTTTTATTTGTAATACATTTGCAAAAATGTCTAAACCTGTATTTGCTTTGTCATTATGGGATTTTGTGTGTAGATTGAGGGGCGAAAACTTAATCAATTTTAGAATAAGGCTGTAATGTAACAAAATGTGGAAAAAGTCAAGGGGTCTGAACTCTTTCCGAATGCTCTGTAAACATGATTTTGGTTGTGGAAATGTTTTACGTCGTTGTGAAGGATTCAGATTTGTTTAAAATATATACTGAACAAAAATATAAACGCAACATGCTATAATTTCATCTATTTTACTGAGTTTAACAGTTCATATAAGGGAATCACTCAAATTAAATTAATTAGGTCCTAATCTATGAACCTAACATAACTGGGAATACAGATATGCATCTGTTGTTCACTGATACCTCAAAAAAGAGATAGGGGCGTGGATCAGAAAACCAGTCCGTATCTGGTGTGACCATTTGCCTCATGCAGTGTGACACATCCCCCTTCGCATAGAGTTGGTCAGGCTGTTGTTTGTGGCCTGTGAAATGTCGTCCCACTCCTATTCAATGGCTGTGCGAAGTTGCTGGATATTGGCGGGAACTGGCACACGCTGTCGTACACGTGATTTCAGAGCATCCCAAACATGCTCAATCATTGACATGTCTGAGTATGCAGGCCATGAAAGAACTGGGAAATTTTCAGCATCCAGGAATTGTGTACAGATCTTTGCGACATGGAGGCGTGAATTATCGTGCTGAAACACGAGGTGATGACTGTATGAATGGCATGACAATGGGCTTCAGGGGCTCGGCACGGTTTCTTTCTGCATTCAAATTGCCATAGATAAAAGGCAGTTGTGTTCGTTGTCCCTGGCTTATGCCTGCCCATACCATAACCCCACCGCAACCATGGGGCACACTGTTCACAACGTTGACATCAGCAAACAGCTAGCCCACAAAATGCCATACACAAGGTCTATGGTTGTGAGGCCGGTTGGACATACTGCCAAATTCTCTAAAATGACGGAGGCGGCTTATTGTAGAGAAATTAACATTCAGTTCTCTGGCAACAGTTCTAGTTGACATTCCTGCAGTCAGTATGCCAGTATGCAGTCCCCCAACTAGAGACGTCTGTGGCATTGTTTTGTGTAACAAATCTGCACATTTTAGAGTGGTCTTTTATTTTCCCCAGCACAAGATGTACCTGTGTAATGATCATGCTGTTTAATCAGCTCCTTGATATGCCACAGCTGTCAGGTGCATGGATTATATTGGCAAAGGAGAAATTATCACTAACAGGGATGTAAAGAAATTTTTGCCCAAAATTGGAGAAATAAGCTTTTTTTTGTGTGTGTGTATGGGAAATGTCTTGGTCTTTTGTGTCAGCTCTTGAAATGTGTGACCAACACTTCACATGTTGTTTATATTTTTGTTCAGTGTAATTCCATCCATAAGCAAGCATGGACAAAGTCTTAAAGTCAGCAGGTACATATTGATTTAGGGGATGTATTCATTAGTGTACACCAAAGTGAAACATTTAGCAACGAAAACAAGCGTTTCTAATTGTACAAGTTAATGCTACTGAGTCCCCCTCTGTTTCGGCCCGTTTGGTTCCTATTGAATGCACCCCTTTGTTTGAAGTTCAAGGCCCCTGGTAAGTTAGAAAATTAGAATTTATTAAGCATTCATATGTATTTTAACCTATGCTGTAAAATAGTTGTATTGGTCTGTACAGCTGTATACACCCCCCTAATAAAATATTTTAAAAACCACGATCTTGTTTGTTCACTCAGGGTTACTAGTGCCCTTTCCAAATGAGGGTACTGTACATAATGTTGGAAGGCTGGCCACACGAGACTACAGATGTGTTTACAGATCATGTATAATTTCCGTTGGGGGGTAGCCTACAGATAATCTATCGTTTTCTATGAACCCAAATATCCATCTGAGATCCTTTTGGTTTGGCTGTGGTGTGTTCCCTTTATGGAAGCCTACTGCCCTCTGCTGGATAGATGATATACACGCTGATCAAAGAAGTCAAAACATAGCTGTATGTGCTTCTCAAAATCCCCTTGCACCACAATGGTCCCACTCTTACCCAATAAAAAGTCATCTAAAACATCTGTATGTATTTAAAAAGATTGTTACAAGTGTTAGTAGAATGTATTAGATAAAAGACAGAATCTATTAGTGAAGGTGCTGGAGGCCAAAGGGAAAAAGTCTCAGCATACTTCCAGTCAGATGCAAATGTCTTTAAATGTCGCTGAGCTTTCGGTCAGTCTCCACAAACAATAGTGTGACATATACAATGCCTTCGGAAAGTATTCAGACTACTTGCCTTATTCTAAAATGGGTTAAATAAAATAATCCTCAGCAATCTGCACACAATACCAAATGACTAAGCGAAAACAGTTTTAGATTTCTCTTCAAATGTATTAAAATAAAAATACCTTATTTACACAGGTATTCAAACCCTTTGCTATGAGACTCAAAATTGAGCTCAGGTGCATCATGTTTCCATTGATCATCCTTCAGATATTTCTACAACTTGATTTGAGTCCACTTGTGGTAAATTCAATTGATTGGACATAATTTGGAATGGCACACAACTGTCTATATAAGGTCCCACAGTTGACAGTGCATGTCAGAGCGAAAACCATGCCATAAGGTCGAAGGAATTGTCCGTAGCACTCAGAGACAG
Organism: Oncorhynchus nerka; assembly: GCF_034236695.1. Lineage (NCBI taxonomy): Eukaryota > Metazoa > Chordata > Actinopteri > Salmoniformes > Salmonidae > Oncorhynchus > Oncorhynchus nerka. Next base: position 26,304,893 of record NC_088407.1, read on the forward strand.
GATTGTGTCGAGGCACAGATCTGGGGAATGGTACCAAAACATGTATGCAGCGTTGAAGATCCCCAAGAACACAGTGGCCCTCCATCATTCTTAATTGGAATAAGTCTGGAGCCACCAAGACTTCCTATTGCTGGCTGTCCGACCAAACTGAGCAATCGGGGGAGAAGTGCCTTGGTCAGGGAGGTGACCAAGAACCTGATGGTCACTCTGACAGAGCTCTAGGGTTCTTCTGTGGAGAACCTTTAAGAAGGGCAACCATCTCTGCAGCACTTCACCAATCAGGCCTTTATGGTAGAGTGGCCAGATGGAAGCCACTCCTCAGTAAAAGGCCATGACCGCCAGCTTGGAGTTTGCCAAAAGGCACCTAAAGACTCTTGACCATGAGAAAGAAGATTCTCTGGTCTGTTGAAACTCTTTGACCTGAATGCCAAGTGTCACGTCTGGAGGAAACCTGCCACCATCTTAACGGTGAAGCATGGTGATGCTTCACTGTAGATGATGCTCCAGAGCGCTCAGGACCTCTGACTGGGGCAAAGGTTCACCTTCCAACAGGACAACGACCCTAAGCACACAGCCAAGGCAACACAGGAGTGGCTTCGGGACAAGTCTCTGAATATCCTTGAGTGGCCCAGCCAGAGCCTGGACTTGAACCCAATCGATCATCTCTGGAGAGACCTGAAAATAGCTGTACAGCAACACTCCCCATCCAACCTTACAGAGCTTGAGAGGATCTGCAGAGAAGAATGGGAGAAACTCCCCAAATACAGGTGTGCCAAGCTTGTTGCGTCATACCCAAGATGACTCGAGGCTGTAATTGCTGCCAGAGGTGCTTCAACAAAGTACTGAGTAAAGGGTCTGAATACTTATGTAAATGTAATATTTCTGTTTTATTTTGAATAAATTAGCAAAACTTTCTACAAACCTGTTTTTCTTTGTCATTATGGGGTATTGTGTAGATTGATGATAAAAAAAACAATTTAATCAATTTTAGAGTAAGGCTGTAACCTAACAAATGTGGAAAAAGTCAAGTGTTCTGAATACCTTCCGGAGGCACTGTAAGGCCACACAGTGAGCCAGAGATAACGACCGCAACACCTGTGGTAATCTAAAGTATCCCAAAGGGTCACTAGATGTCATATAAAATGGAACAATTAAATGTCAGTATAAGGAACCTATACTCTCAAAAAGGGAGCATTACAGCTGAAAAGCGCTCCATAAGGAAAGCAAAGGAAAACACATATAGAACACTATACACAGTGCCTTCAGGAAGTATTCAAACACCTTGGCAATTCCACATTTTGATGTGTTACAGCCTGAATTCAAAATGGATTACCTGGATTTTTTTCTCACCCATCTACACACTATAATGACAAAGCAAAAACATATTGTTTTAGAAATGTTAGCAAATGTATTGAAAATGAAATACAAAAATATCTAATATACATAAGTATTCAAATCGAACTTTGTCACATGCGCAAAATACAACAAGTGTAGACCTTACAGTGAAATGCTTACTTACAAGCCCTTAACCAACAGTGCCGTTCAAGAAGAGTTAAAACATTTCCCCCAAAAAATTATAAAAACTAACACAATAACATAACAAGGCTATATACAGGGGGTACCAGTACCGAGTCAGTGTGTGGGGGTACAGGTTAATTGAGGTCATTTGTACATGCAGGTAGGGGTGAAGTGACTTCATAGAAAGTAAACGGCGTGTAGCAGTGAACAAAACAAATGGAGGGGGAGAATGTAAAGAGTCTGGCCATTTGATTAATTGTTCAGCAGGTTTATGGCTTGGGGTTAGAAGCTGTTTAGCAGCCTTTTGGTCCTAGACTTGTATGCAGCACATGTGAAAGTTGGATTAGATTTTTTTGATTCACACCCCTTTGCTATGATACTCCAAATTGAGCTCCGGTGCATCCAATTTCCTTTGATTTGCCCTGAGACGTCGCTATAGCTTGATTGGAGTGAACTTGTGGCCAATTCAATTGTTTGGACATGATTTAGAAAGAAACACACCTGTCTACATAAGGTCCCACAATTGACAGTGCATGTCATAGGAACTTTGGTTTGGAAAGAGACGTCGCCTGTATAGTGAAGTCAGAGATAGACAGACTTGTAAAGTTGGCTAAGGAACAGAAGTTGGGTTTTGGAGAAACGTCTTCGATGTGTGCTTTGCAAGCCATGCAGCTGGGCAATAGTGGTGAACGGATAGACATGGTTATGGACAGCAAGGAAGAAGAGCTGTGTGTTGAGGAAGAATCTGGACCAGTAGGAGTGACATTTTTGGTGAAAGTGTCTTGGTCAGTGAAAAAATGTGGAGGAGGATGGGTGAGGGATCCTGAGAGGATCACAGTGAGTAGTAGATTTGTGCTGGTATAGAGGGATAGGGTAACGATTGAGTTATGTTTCAGTAAGGTTGGCTTCTTAGCGCTCATAGCAATGGTTTTCAACTGCACCGCAGAAATGGAAAGTAAATCGCAGAAAATAGATGTTGTGGTGGCAGCTTCTGAGAAGTATTTGGGTACATGAGATTTGACTTCAGAAGAGTTAAAGGGTTTGTTGAGTTGTGGTTTCCCATCCTCCCAGGCTGTTGGTATGTATTGGCAGGAACAGATGGGGTCAAAGTAGTGGTTTGCCTCTACATCAACTCCAACGCGGTGGAAGTGTCGACCTACTGTTCACTGCCCTTGGTGGTTAAATGCAGACTTTTCTACCTCCCGAGGGACATTTCAGCTGTTATCGTGAATGTTGTATACATTCCACCTCAGGATAAAAAAATAACAAGCTGGCACAAGGCTATAAACAAGCAAGAAAATCTACACCCAGAGGCTGCTTTTCTGGTTTCTGGCAACTTTAATTATGCGTCACTAAGACACTTGATGCTCAACATCCATCAACACGTCTCCGATGCCACTAGGGGCGATTAAGCTTTTGGGGTGAATGTAGTAATGCAAGTAACAGAGAACTCCTTTTGAAGTTAACACTTTTTTTGTATATCCTGGCGAGGTTTAGAGAGCTCAATTTGGTATGCCTCTTCCACACACAGGGTGGAGTAACCCCTGTCCAGAAAACTTTATCAATAAAGTCCTCTGTCGAATGACACACGTCTGAGCCTATAGAACTGGCTCTTGTGTAAACCTTTAAGGGCACTAGGATGAGTGCTACTTACTAGGAGAAAAGCATTTGTCAGTCTCTTTCTGATACAGAGTGGTGATAAGTTCCTCATTCACATGCCCAAGAATGGACACTCGTATGGTCGTATAATCAATAAAGAACTTCAGGTCAGTGTTCATAATATTAAAAAAGGAAGTTAATTCATGGAGTTTTTGCTCAATGCCAATCCACACATAGAGAATATCATCAACATACCTGAACCATTTGAGGATCTTGGAGAAGGAAGGGTTCCTGGTCTCATCCTCGATTAACTTTGGCTCAAAATAGCCCACATAAATTGGAATAATTAGGGGCAAAGGTGGAGGCCATCGCAACTCCACTAACTTGAAGGAAACATTATTTTACAAGGGCAAAGTAGTTGAGCTTGAGAACTAGAGAAGACAATTCACAGATTAATTAACTTAGTGGTGACATTTCACGTTCCTGTTGGTAATATCCCAGTGCATCTAAGGGAAAGGGCGATACCTTGTCAGTTGTACAACTGAATGCATTCAACTGAAATGTGTCTTCCGCATTTAACCCAACCCCTCTGAATCAGAGAGATGCGGGGCTGCCATAATCGACATCCACGTCTAGGCCTTTTTCATGACAGAAATTAGTAGGCTCTGTAGATCAAATGTTCCCCGCTATTGTGTAAGCAGAATGTATTAGTAAATTATGGTATATATATATATCACATATATATAAACACATTTTTACAATGCACTCACATAAATTGTAGAAATGTACGATGTTTAGACACAATATGACGTTGTGGCTGTGTTAAACTAGTGACGACCGAAACTCTTGCCTTTACCGCCCAACACTGCTTGTCTAACCAATCAGCTTTGACGAAGCATCTCAGTAGGCGGGATTTATCCGCTTCTTAGAACGCTGGTGTAGCCATTTTTCTTGTGTGACTGTAAGGCAGATAGCTGATTGAGGTATGAGTCACATTCAATATTTCTTGGTCGATAGAAAAATGTAAATAACTATACGGAAACATTTGAAATCGATACAAAGTGTATATTAATGTAAAGCCTACCAGTACTAAATAATATTTTCAGTGTTTTGCAGTAGCAAAATTTGTTTTTAGAGTGCCCCTCTTCTCGGACGGACACGACGACGTGTGAGCTGGGTGGCAAGCTAACGTTAGAGCAATTGCTAAGCTACGTAGTTGCTATCTAACTAGACAATATGTACAATCTTTTTCGCCGTTTTCTAGGCATGTCTGATTTCGGTCGCATGAAAGTTGTTTTGCCTTGGCATTATCATGTTGAGAAATAATACGCGGCTTATCTGCGTTTTCGGGGTTTGAAAAAAAGACCGGTTTCTGGACAAAGTGGTTAGCTACCATGCTAGACAGCTAGCCACATAGTGGTGAGGAGGAGGAGTCTACCGTGTCCGGAAGCGAATTCCTCATACATTTTCTATATTCAGGGTTCACTCAATTTTAAGCTTTGTTTTACTATTAACAGTTAGTTGGTTGAGGTTGTATATCGATTTTTCTCTCTTTAGTAAGTATGCCATCTGATATTCGCTTGTCTTTTTGCCGCCAGTTCCTTATTCAGCGGGGTTGGGTTAAATGCGGAAGATACATTTCAGTTGAATACATTGTTGGACAACTGACTAGGTATTTCTCGTTCCCTATCAGGGCATTACAACTAGGTTTAGGGTCTCCTGAATTGGCGCACATGCGCACTAGGCCCGAGCTAGTTTAACCCTTTACCGTCTAAGCTAGCCGAACTGCTTGTTTTTTGTCCACATTGTCAAACTTAATAAATATTGCACCCTCAACTTTTTAAAACGGCTTTACCAGTTATACATTCATATAACTAAGATATTGTATGGAAAGAAACTTAAATGTATTTTGTTGAACAGTCTGGTGGTGACTGGTTTGAGATGTTGTATGATGATAGTGGTGAAGGATATCATTGTCATTGCTACTTAACGCGGATCCAAGTTACGTTTTGAGATCCATTGGCATAGGGTTAGCTGGACTGGACTTTTCTGACTGGTCTTGGAACTGTGCTTGGCTCGACTAGGATATGTAGTGATTTTGCCAATAGACAGATAAGTACACAGTCATGTACCCTTAACCTTGTTTCAACTATGGTATTTGTTGATTAAATAAGACTTTATTAATATATTGAGTAATCCAGGAATTGGTTATTTGATACGAAGAAACTCAAGGAAATAGATTGCCTTGACTACAATGAAAGGCTAAATTACTAACGCTTTGTCTATTGTTAATGCCCAAAACCAGTGTACTGCACTTTGTAATATTAATTAGCTAGCATCTACAAGTAGGTAGCAAAGACATTTGATGATAATGTGGTTAGCTATATAGTCATATTTGAGATGCATATCCAGTCAGTAAGTAATTTAAAATATTTTTAGTAGATGGGGTGGGGGGGTGGTGGTGTCTCATTATTGATATTTTTCCCCCCTCTTACCTCAGGCTTTCTACAACACTGCTTCAAGGATGGTCAAGATCTTCATTGGGAATGTCCCTCGGGAGGCAGACAAGGATGAAATCCAGGCACTCTTCTCACAGTACGGTGCCGTCACAGAATGTGCCATCGTCAAGAATTTTGCTTTCGTCCACATGGATGACCGTAAGTCTGCCACCAAAGCCATCCGCAGCCTGCACCTCTACAAGTTGCATGGCACGGCAATAAATGTCGAGGCTAGTCGCGGGAAGAACCAGGGAGCCGTCAAACTCCACGTGACAAACGTGGAGAAAGGCAACGATGATGAGCTCCGCACTTTGTTCGAGGAGTACGGCACAGTCTCTGAATGTGCTATTGTCAAAAACTTCGCGTTTGTGCACATGGACAACTCCGACGAGGCTTTGGATGCCATCAAGGGATTAGACAACATTGAATTCCAGGGTAAGATTTTTGTGAAGGCTTATGCTGTTTAAAAGGTTACACATTAAAACCTTTGGCTACTTCCTCTCTCCCACCTAATCATGTTTTTTTGGTATTTCTCTCCCTAATAGGGAAACGTATCCATGTTCAGATATCAAAGAGCCGTCCCAGGTATGAGGAGGAAGAAGACTACCCCCCACCTCAAAGGGGGGGATACAGGCCCCCCCGTGGCTACCCCGGGGAGAGGCATGATCCTCCACCCCCTAGCTATCTAAGAGGTCGTCACCCACCCCCTCATCACGGGTACCCTGCCCCCCCTCCACCACCCCCTCCCCCTAGACGAGCCCCGTACCCTGAGCGTGCTTATGAGCGCGAGAGGGAGAGCTATGCCGTGGTGGATTACTATGAGAAATACAGGGCTCGTCCTGCCGCTTATGGCATAATGTCCTATGATGAGAGGCGTGTAGGCTCCTTACCCCCTCCTCCCCCGCCCCCTCTTCCATGGTCAGGGAGCGTTTCATGGCCTCTGGCCTCGATCCATATGAGCGTCGCCCCCTCCCTCCTCCCCCCGTCTGCATACTACACCAGGGACCGCAGTCCCATTCGGAGGGCCCCCCTCCCCCATGCCCCCGCCGGTAACGGTTACTCCTATGAGCGTTCCCGACTCTCCCCCGTCTCTCGGCCCGCGATGTACAACCTACCACGTACCAGAGACCCCTACGCCGACAGGTTGCCGCCGCCGCCACCGGCCCGCTATTACTAAGCAGCGTACACCGGCGTTTGACTCAAGGTGAGAATAGGCTTGCGCTACAAACATTCTAATGGGAGGTGAAGTAGTACCTATCCTCTATATGGAGGGTCCAAGGTCACTTGATGCGCTCTTTAGATGGGTATCATGCCTCAGTTCTAAGAGGAATGGTCTGACAGTCGCTCTTCGCTAAACCTTCAGATTAACTGTGAAATGCTTGAACTGGGAGAAAAAGCATGTGTAAAAGCTCTGCGGAAAATCGTGATTATTAATCCTCTTGTTGGCACTGCTGGTTTGTAGGCAACGATTGAGCTAAACATAAATCATGTATTGGTAAAAGTGAGGAACAGAGTAATAATTTCACCATTTAGATGGAAATATTTCAAGTTGCTGATAATTGAACAATGAATGTAGATCGCTCATAAATGGAAACATGTTCGCTAGTGGTATAACAGGCGCTTGACTTGTGTGTGTGTGTGTGTGTGGTTTGCTCTCTTTCCAGGTTTAAATATTTCAACAAGATCTGTGTCCTCGTCACCGCCGTCGTCTCCTGATGCACGCAGCGATTTACCCCCGTCTGGTTGAGCGCGTTTCGTTCTCCTGCAACACTCTCAGGAGGAATTGTAATGCATGACCCCTCGTCATCTAAAACACTTTTATTACACTCGTATTGTTTTGGCCTTTTTTGTTTTGTATTTTAGTATTGTGCTTTAGCTACATTTATAGTCTCTGGCTCCCAGAAGCCTTTTAGTCAGTCGTTTTTTTTAATTTTACGTCCTTGATATACTGTAACGTGTCATGATACAAACTTTTGCTGTTAAATCAAATTTCTGAAATTTGATGAATGGAAGCTGCAGCACGTTATTATGAAAAGGATGTTATTAATATCAAATAATCGTGACTGTATATCGACTTGAATACGAACCATCATGTGTTTCCTTTGAAATTAAACCACCACGTTTGTTCAATCTACGTCTGAAATTATGACAATTTATGGATTATGAAAAGGTTGCGCTCTGCGACAATGTACCACGGCGTAATAAAACCACTACGACGGACTACAACAATGGACTAGTTGGTTAATTTAATTGGACAAATATTTGCTGATTGTAGCTAGTTTTACCAAGGTGGGTAACGTTCTTGTTTGTCATCACAGAGGACATGATTTTAGTAAATAAAATAAACTGAATTGTATAGTCATTTGGATATATTTTTTTTATCCTGTTAAATCATAGTCGTGTCACAGACTCTTATCACTATCAGTGATTCAATGGCGGGTGATCAGTTGCTTCACAATATACTTAAACCATTGAATCGTGAACGGGGGATACATGCTTGATTATGATAAATCTAAGAATCGGCCTCTACCAATGTGAAATAACGTTAGCGCTTATATCTCCCCTCGACTTCAAGTGCTCAATCACAATTGAACTATCTAAATCAACCCCTTCACTGCCCATCAATTTATTTAGGTTTCATGGGTTGGATTGATGGGGCTTTATTGTCATGTCCCCAGTTCTCACCATATTACACTTGGCATGACTGTTCTGAGCACCCTTGCTCTGGAAGACTCTTTGGAGAGATGTTCTTGGCACAGCCTGCAGTGGCCTAACCAGGTAAGATGGGAATCGGGATCAGTTGTGGGTTGTATGAAACTAAGGGTTAAAGATGTGAGAAATTTAGGTACACAGGAGTAGAGGTATTTTCTGGATTTAGTACAGGGAAAAGGAAAACAACCTTGTGATTTATGCTGAGTGTGGACAGGTAATTCCTTTCCAAACTAAAAAGCAGTATGTCAATCAAATGTCTTTTAAAGGGGAAATCTGGGTTTCATCAACATTTTGGGACTTAAATTAATTGTATATGCCTAACCATTGATTCTTACAGAATATGGCTTTAATGCCTCATGAGCATAGTTAAGCTGTCCTACCCCCAAAAAATGTTTTACAGCCCAAACGTAAGTTTGTTACTCCACTGTTTGTAAAAAAAATAAAATAAAACTTGTTTAATTGTTAACAAACTATAGCTTCAAAGTCTGGTTAACTATTATTTTGATCTCATAGATAGTCAGTCGTTTCAATAGCGCAGTTTATGATTTTCAGTGGTTACATTTCTCCAGCCCATCCCTCAGCTGTTAACCAAACAATTGTCGGGGAATTTGTTATTTGAATCCAAGATTGCCCTTCCATAATCAGGCAGGGACCAAGTATTTTCAGGCCAGCAGGTTCCTGGTAATGTGTGTGTATTTACATTTTATTTTTTAGTGTGCATATAAGAAAAACCAAAACGAGCGTTTATTGGACAAGTGCAGGTTAGTAAAGTCGCCCGGTTTTGGCCATATTGTTTCCTAGTGAATGCGCACCTGCGTTCGATGTTCTAGGCATCTGTTAAATTACAAATGTATAGTTAATTGAGCATTCGTATGTAGTGACACCTATACTGGAAATAGTTATATTGGTTTGTACAGCCTGTCATTCCTACTATCCGGTGCCTTTTGGTCCTCATAACTTCAACAAAAAAAAACGTGTGTGTATATGTATTTTATCAGAAAGCACACGTTTGACTTTCATAAAATATTGGTCAAGCTCGGGCACTAAAATCCCTGTTGTGTGCATGATCCCATACAGTCCATTGCATAATCCTAACGGTGGCAATTTGGAGCATAAATTAGCCATAGCTCTGTGTGATTTAAGATAAAAATCCTTTAAGTGTTCACGATTATGTTAACTTCTTTATGAAATGTTTTTTTAAGATTTTGCAATTTGATTAATTTTCTCTCATTTGGCCTAACAAAGGAAATGTATGACTAGCATAATGAAAAATGCATAAAACCGAGTGTTTATTTATTTACATTTGGCACAATTGTCCCCCAAAAAAAAAAAAACACAAAAAAACGATGTCCTGAACGTGATTGTGGGAAGGGCATGTTTTCTTAAAGGATAATTGCTATATACTAAGGGAGAAAAGTGATATCGGGGCACACATTTTAAATTCAATAGTTTATATTTCTCGTAGAAGTTGAATAATACCTGGGGTGGCATAAACGCCTCAAAATGCGTAGCATTCCCTTTCAAGATCTATATTTTTGTGTTTTTAAGGAATGGACGCCTGACATTAATTCCCCTTCCCGATTGTTTAATCTCCAAATAAAATATTTAAAACCATGATCTTGTTTTGTTCACTCTGGGTTGATCGTGCCCTTTCCAAACAAGGGTATTGTACATACAATTTTGGGAGGGCTGGCCACACGAGATTACAGATGTGGTTACAGGTCATGTATAATTTCTGTTGGTGGTTAGCCTATGATATTTATAAACCCATATTTAGCCATTATCATATGACTGACTGGTAATGAGATCATTTTGATGTGCCTGTGCTCTCGGTTCCCTTTGAAGCCTACTGCCCTCTGCTGGGCACTGGCTGGTATGTTTCTCAAAATACCCTTACTTACACTACAACACATGTTCCCACTCTTACCCAATAAAAAGTAATCAAAAATGTATATATTTCAAAAGGGTAGAGGAATTTTCATTTTTTTTATTGCATACGTAGAGCATGCTGTATATTCAAACAATATTTACAGACGTGCATATTTTATAATAGACTCACATTTTCTTTATAAAACAAACAATTAGGATCTCAGTCCCACTCATAATGACGTCTCACCCCAGAGTAAACCACGTTCATTGCCCTTTCGCTTATAGCATGTTCACATAGTCTAAACCCAGAGGCGAGACATCGCAAGATTTAAGGAACGCTTGCAAAACAGACGAACAGAACAGGCCGGGTTTGAGAGGTCAATGAGAGAAGTGAGAAATTATTCCTTTAAATTTCTCAATCTAAAGGCACCTAGATTCCGTCTGTATCTTAACTAGTTGAACATCAAATTACTCCAACCTCGTGAAAGTGATGAACTGGCACGTTTTCATTTAAAAAACAACTTTATATCAAAGTAGTGCCTTTGATTTAACGGCTTGCTCAGTTCAGGCGAGAAGACCCATTTGACCTGATGTGCTTCTACACATTAGTTTTGCTATATAAAGTCGCCATAAATGTGGTGAAGGACTCAATGGAAAGCAAATATCAACCAGATTGGCGCACATTCAACAAATCTGATCTAACTAACTGGATATTCGTCAAATCCGTCAATTTATTTACTGTAACGGGCCCACAATGTCGGAACTTAAGTCTGATTTTGAGTTATTTGTCTGGTTTCGCTGCATAACATGTAGAAGTTGTCCCTTTTGAGATTAAGAAGAAGTGACTGCTAATAGGCTGGACACTTTAAACATAAGTGTCAATTTTAACAATGCTTTTTTCTGATAACTAGTTAATTGCATCCGCCTTGGAGCCCAGTTTCATAATATTACCATATGTCCCAGCTGCTTGCCATAGTTTTAAAGTAATCATGAAAAAACAGGCCTTATTAGGGCATTTTTCACCCTGCCATCTCCTATTAGTTCTATTGAGCACCGTGGCACCAACTTGCCTTCCGAACGTTCTATTCCCAGTTTATTGTTCTACATCACAATGCTTTGCTATTGTTGGCAATGAGACCTGCCCACGTTGCTGGTAGTTCAAATGTTCAAACAGCAAAACATTACTCATGGAACTCTGAGGTCATCCCATTGTTTACTACAGGGAAATATAGGTAAGTCTGTCTATTTTGCCAAATAACTCACTGTATATTTACATTTTTTTCAAATGAGACAATTTTAAACATAAGAATCTCCTCTTTCTAATTATGTAGACTGGCCAGCGTACTCTGTTGTCATCAAACGCTATCCCTGAAATATCCCTTGCCCTTGGAACGCTGAGCTCCCCTCATTGTTTTCCTATGGAGAGGCATGACACTGTCTCGCAGAGACTGAACTTTCTCAAGAAGCTGGGATCTTTTAATGTAGATTGTACTATACTGACTCTGTTTTACAAATCTTTCATTGAGAGTATTTTAACTTTTTAGTATAGTTTGTTGGTTTGGCAATGCCACTGTCAGCCAGAGAAATATCCTGAGAAGGATTATCACCACAGCAAGCAATGTACTTGGAGTCAAACAGACATGCCTGGATGAGATCTTCAAGGTCAGGGCCCTCCGCAAGGCTCACAAAATCATTTTAGACCCAAGCCACCCCCTGTACCCGGACTTTGAACTACTCCCCTCTGGGCGCAGATATAGGGCACCCCTCAGCAGGAAAAGAACTAGACAATAATCTGTGCCAGGTGTGATATCCCTCCTAAATAGATCAGGCTAATGTTTCTATCGACTCAGTAAGGCAAGCAGGCTAGTCTTTGAAAAAATAATAATAATGTTTTATTGGTATGTAACTGTGATGAAAGTTGATTTGTCCATTTTGTTTTGTATTTAAACTCCAATTTAAAGCATCTTCATGATGCTCTCTGCGCTTTTAACGGACCTCTGAGACTATCACAGTGCAGGTGCATTTATACGGAGACTTGATTACACACAGGTGGATTGTATTTATCATCATTAGTCATTTAGGTCAACATTGGATCATTCAGAGATCCTCACTGAACTTCTGGAGAGAGTTTGCTGCACTGAAAGTAAAGGGGCTGAATAATTTTGCACGCCCAATTTTTCAGTTTTTGATTTGTTAAAAAAGTTAGAAATATCCAATGTCGTTCCACTTCATGATTGTGTCCCACTTGTTGTTGACTCTTCACAAAAAAATACAGTTTTATATCTTTATGTTTGAAGCCTGAAATGTGGCAAAAGGTCGCAAAGTTCAAGGGGGCCGAATACTTTCGCAAGGCACTGTACATTTGATGTTAAAGCTATTGGCCGATAGCTTGTTGGCCTCGTTCCCTGGCTTCCAGATTGGTACAACTACTGCCTCCTTCCCGCTGCCTGGTAGTTTCCCCTCCTCCCACACTCTGTTGTACAACACCAATACCTTATCCAGTGCCTCATCACTAAGATGGGCCAACATACAATAGCACACCTCATCTTTTCCAGGTGAGGTTAACCCAGCCTTACCTATTGCCCTTTTTTTCTTCACCTCTCCCACGGTAAATGGTGCATTCAATGCATAATTGACATCTTCTGCATTTCAACAAACGCTTTGGTCATCATCTCTGCCTTCTCATCTGTTACTGCCACATCCTTTCCACTCGTCAACACTGGATAATCCCACTATTTCCGACCCCACTCATCCTCTTAATCATCACAATTCTCCCACAGGTGTCGTCCTTCCAACGGTGTCACAGAACCAATGCCAACATGACCTCTTTGCCTGACAGATAGTTCTCCTCACCAGGTCCTGCTCATACTGAATCAGATGTTGGAAGTTGTGTCCTTTTCAGTACTCTAAATGCCCTGTTCCTACTCCTCACCATTTCCCCCACACTATCCTGTCCACCATGGGACAGCTTTCCTCCGCCTCCCTGAACTCTTAGGTATATACTCAGTAGCTGCCCCCACTAACGCTGTTCTCACCCAGTTATTCACACTATCCACATCCCCTCTCATATCCACCTGAGCCATCACCTGCTCACTCAGCTCCTGAAACTGATCCCAACTTTGCACGTCCAAACATCCACCTGCCTACTCCATCTACTGACTCCTCCAGTCTACTATGTATACTATAGGGTAATGATCACTCCCTACTGTTGACTTCTACCATACCTCCCACTCACAGATTCCTGCCATAGCACTAGATACCAGATTTCCAAGGTAGACCCTTTCCCTGTGGCTACATCAATCCTGGCCCCTCGGCCATCATTCAGGCACACCAGATCTTTAATTTCTATCAGATTTTCCATCACTTGGCCATTTCCATCCATCTGTTTCCCCCTATAGCATGTTGTGGGCATTAAAATCCCCACACAACATTACATTACTTATATCCTGGCCCTCCACCTTTTCCAGAACTTCCAGGTCCAATACGGATTCCAGGTCCAACACGGATTATAGTAGTTCACTACCACTATCACCCCTCCTCTCAACCACACCTCCACCACCACTCATTCCTGTTCAATACCTTTACCTAGCATCCTGTAAGGAAGTCTTTGCCCCCCCCCCCCCTTACTACGACCATAACTGTAAGGAACTCTTTGCCCCCCGTACTACCACCATAACTAAGATCCTATAATACACGATTCCACCCTCGGCTGATTGAGGTAATCTCAAACCTCTTCCCATGTCAACCCTGTCATACTCAGATGTCTCCCAACCGCTTTCACTCTGAGCTGAATCCTCTCTGTTTTAGATTCTACTTTAGCAGTGCTATTGATAGCTCCTGCGATGAACGTCACCAGCTTTCTCTTATCTCCGTATAGCAAATCAAATCAAATTTATTTATATAGGCCTTCGTACATCAGCTGATATTTCAAAGTGCTGTACAGAAACCCAGCCTAAAACCCCAAACAGCAAGCAATGCAGGTGTAGAAGCACGGTGGCTAGGAAAAACTCCCTAGAAAGGCCAAAACCTAGGAAGAAACCTAGAGAGGAACCAGGCTATGTGGGGTGGCCAGTCCTCTTCTGGCTGTGCCGGGTGGAGATTATAACAGAACATGGCCAAGATGTTCAAATGTTCATAAATGACCAGCATGGTCGTATAATAATAAGGCAGAACAGTTGAAACTGGAGTAGCAGCATGGTCAGGTGGACTGGGGACAGCAAGGAGTCATCATGTCAGGTAGTCCTGGGACATGGTCCTAGGGCTCAGGTCCTCCGAGAGAGAGAATTAGAGCGAGCATATGTGGGGTGGCCAGTCCTCTTCTGGCTGTGCTGGGTGGAGATTATAACAGAACATGGCAAAGATGTTAAAATGTTCATAAATGACCAGCATGGTCGAATAATAATAAGGCAGAACAGTTGAAACTGGAGCAGCAGCACGGCCAGGTGGACTGGGGACAGCAAGGAGTCATCATGTCAGATGGTCCTAGGGCTCAGGTCAGTTGAAACTGGAGCAGCAGCACGGCCAGGTGGACTGGGGACAGCAATGAGTCATCATGTCAGGTAGTCCTGGGCCATGGTCCTAGGGCTCAGGTCCTCTGAGAGAGAGAAAGAAAGAGAGAAGGAGATAATTAGAGAACGCACACTTAGATTCACACAGGACACCGAATAGGACAGGAGAAGTACTCCAGATATAACAAACTGACCCTAGCCCCCCGACACATAAACTACTGCAGCATAAATACTGGAGGGGTCAGGAGACACTGTGGCCCCATCCGAGGACACCCCCGGACAGGGCCAAACAGGAAGGATATAACCCCACCCACTTTGCCAAAGCACAGCCCCCACACCACTAGAGGGACATCTTCAACCACCAACTTACCATCATATACTATATCACCGCCCACTTGCCCCGTAACCCCCGATCTAGATGCTCCTAACCATCTCTCTCTGGATCCTGTATTTCCCTGGACCTGGACCACCCTCACTGCCTCAGCATATGACGCCCTTCTCTCCACTCGCACTTGTAGCACCTCCACTGCCTGCTTCATTGCCTCACACCCACTATATGTCACACTATGAGCACCCCCACAGCTGCAGCACTTTGGTTGTACACCGCCCCAACACTTCCCAAGCTCACGCTCCCCTCCACACCTGGCACACCTCTTTTTCTCTTTACAGACTGTTGCCACATGCCCACACGTCTGGCATTTATAACATCTTAAAGGCTTTGGTACATAAGCCCTCACATAATAACTCATATATCCTATGGTTACTTTATTTGGCAGTACCCTGTCCTTAAAGTGTAACAGAATAGACGTGCTATCTACCTTAACTCCACCCCTTGTTGCTTGCAATCTTTGAACATTCACTAGAACACCTCTCAAGTTGTTGTTTACCTCTTTAGTGCTAACACTCACAGGCACTCCTGTTATCACCCCTTTAATCGACCGCCTCCCTGCTTGATCAGTCCAGTTGCTCCACACCAACTTCCTTATTAGCTTCACTCTGAGCTTTTTCCCTCTGCCCCATGTCCTTACAGAACACCAACAAGCTCCCATCTCTTAACACTTCAGCATTGACAACTTCCCCAATAAACTTTTTCATCACAGCCGTCAACCTTATTGGACTCATCGCCCCCCAACTCCCCTTCCTCCCTAAACTTCAGAATCACTTTATGCTCCTCCTCACCTCCATGCTCCCCCCTTGCGACTTATCTGTCCCTTCCTCGGCACGCTCTATCTCCGAACTGCCTCTAGCATTGGAAACTACGTATCTCTCCTCAAAATTTTCTGCCTCCATAGACCTCTCGCTCCCCTTCAAATTCCTACTCCCTTTCTTTCCCATCTTCTTTTTCTCTTTCTTACTTCCCCTTTATTTGTACCACTATGCTCCATACTTGCTTCACTTTCTTCTCCATCAATATCTCCTACCATCTCTGACCCAGTCACGGCACAGCTGTGCCGAACCACTGCCACACAAGTAAAGTTTGATTGCTGTTTTATCAACTATTGATCGCAAGCCACAGCTTTCAGCCTCTCCCTCACTTTTGTCCCCTACTCCTCTCCCCCGGTTAGCTAGCTATCTATAGTCAGTAAGTCATTTAAAGGTTTTGAGTAAATGGGCCAACAACATTGTCTGGATAAGTGGCCCTGGGGAGGCGGGTTTTGCCTCCTAGTCTCATCATTGATCTTTTCCACCCTCTCACCTCAGGCTTTCTACAACACTGCTTCAAGGAGGCAGACAAGGATGAAATCCAGGCATTGTTTTCAAACTATGCCATAAGGGAACAATGAGCGAATAAGAGGAAATCTGTCATTTCGATGAAGACATTAATGATCGAGCTAAGACGGACATAGCAAATATAACTATTTGTTCAGCACTTTTAAAATGTACAGCAACAGAAATCAGAAAATGTGCCGTTCTTACAGTATTTTCCCTATAGACCAAGTCAGAAACGTAGGATAAATAAAGGGGGCACGTAAGCAGACAATGAAAGCTCTTGCAATATTTGATGATGACATTTCTCTAAAACAGGCTATAGGCTACATGTGCACCACCAAGTCAAAACAATAGACTAATTATTAGGGTGAGGCACATGGGCTACTAACAGCTTACTACACAACATAAACAGATGTATACTGTAGCTAAGAAAGTAATACTATCTCTTTGGCATATTATATAATTTATGCAGCAGCATACAAGACATTTTTGGACTCCTTTTGTTGGGCTGTGCTCACTTGAACAGGAAGATGATGTGACAGTCCTTGTGGGCAAATTTTGTCATCAAACTTTGGCATTCTCTGGATTTATGGTTCTTTCAAGACAACTGGGAACTCGGAAACAACAAGGTCAAATTATGTCAGTGATTTTCAGGTCGGAGCTCTAGAAAGAGGCCAGTATTACCGACTTGGAATTCCGAGTTGGATGTCTCGTTTTTTCCAGAGTTGCCAGTTGTCTTCAACTCACTGAAGTCTGAGATTTCCCAGTTCCGAGTTTCCAGTTGTTTTGAACGCAGCAGAAGTCATGCTGGATTGACAGCATGGCCAATGTATTCAAGCTTTTCTGGACCATGGTGTTGAATGTTTATCCTTTTAAGCTTGGAAAGAGACCCTTAAACTCAGACTTGGACCACACACCCAATCCACTGAATAGCAGGCTAGTGATTGCTTTGCAACGCTTGCAGTTAGCCACTGATTCCTTCCAAACCACTCATTGTTAAATTTGCAATTTCCAACTTGTTTATGTCCAATGGTCGATGAGCACCGATACATTTTATCTATAAGTTGTCTTCATATGACAAGGATTTGCCAGTAGATTGTCAACTTGATTCATGATCATGACTGCTTGTCTAGCTTGCGAGCTAAGATTTTGAAAGTACTGTAGATATGTGATTTGACATTTTATCTGTGGCCAATGACCTTGAGCCTTCTTGGATGGGCACTTCTAATGTAACTCTATGGCAGCACCCATGGGGCTTGAATTTTCAAGCTCTCGCCGTGGATTTTGTGCTGACATAGTGTTCCCATGAGACAGAACACTGAGCCAATCACTGCGCAACTAGAGAAGATTACCAACCCATACGCTCTATTTTTCCCCGCTGGCTGCCCCACCAGCACAGAAAGCACTGAGCTAGGCTGAAACACCTGCACAGAAAGCACTGAGCTAGGCTGAAACACCTGCACAGAAAGCACTGAGCTAGGCTGAAACACCTGCACAGAAAGCACTGAGCTAGGCTGAAAGACCTGCACAGAAAGCACTGAGCTAGGCTGAAACACCTGCACAGAAAGCACTGAGCTAGGCTGAAACACCTGCACAGAAAGTACTGAGCTAGGCTGAAACACCTGCACAGAAAGCACTGAGCTAGGCTGAAACACCTGTATTTTGCAGCTGCCTTAATCAAGAAAGGAAAAAAGAGACCACGTTGGTATATGGCTTTATTAAGTTAATGTTGTTGTTTTTAACATTGTTTGCAAACTGATATGTGACATGTATTAATGGCAAAATAACATGCAAAACAGGCAACAACAAAACAACATTTTTTCTGAGGTCCTGAGTGCTCTGGAGCAGGTTTTCATCAAGGATCCCTCTGTACTTTGCTCAGTTAATCTTTCCTGATACTGACTAGTCTCTCAGTCCATGCCGCTGAAAAACATCCCCACAGCATGATGCTGCCCCCACCATACTTCACCATAGAGGTGGTGCCAGGTTTCCTCCAGACACGACACTTGGCTTTCAGACCAAAGACTTCAATCTTGGTTTCATCAGACCAGAGAATCTTGTTTCTCATGGTCTGAGAGTCTTTTAGGTGCCTTTTTGCAAACTCCAAGCGCGCTGTCATGTGCCTTCTACTGAGGAGTGGCTTCTTGGTTACCTCCCTGACCAAGGCCCTCCCCCGATTGCTCAGGTTGGCCGGGCTGTGTTCTTGGGGACCTTTAAAGCTGCAGACATTTTTTGGTACACTTCCCCAGATCTGTGCCTTGACACAATCCTGTCTCGGAGCTTCAACCTCATGGCTTGGTTTTTGCTCTGACATGCACTGTCAACTGTGGGACCTTATGTAGACAGGCGTGATCCATTAAAATCATGTCCAATCAATTGAATTGACCACAGGTGGACACCAAGTTGTAGAAACATCTCAAGGATGATCAATGTAAAGTCTCATAGCAAAGGGTCTGAATACTTATGTAAATAAGGTATCTCTGTTTTTTATGTTAAAATAAAATGGTAAAATCACTATAAACCTGATTTTGCTTGTCATTATGGGGTATTGTGTGTAGATTGAGGAGGATTTTATTTATTGACTACATTTTAGAATAAGGCTGTAACGTAACAAATGTGGGAAAAGTTCAAGGGGTCTGAATACGTTAAGAATGTGCTGTATATAGCCATTGATTCTTGAAGAATAGAACTGAAATACCTCATGACCTTAGTTCTACTGTCCTACAGAAAATATAAGCCATTCAGAGCCAAATATATTTACCCCATTGCAGAGACCAAGTCTTTTCAGGTCAGCGGGTTCATATTGATGTGGGGGTGTATTCATTAGTGTACACAGAAGCAAAACATTTTGCAACGAAAACAAGCTTTTGTCATTAGACAAGTTCAGGTTCGTGTTTCTGCACGTTTGGTTCCTAGTGAATGCACCCCTGGTTCGATTTTATAGGACCCTGGTGAGTTACAAAGTACAAAGTTACAAAGTATATAAAAGGACAGAAACACTCCTCAGTTTCATCAGCTGTCCGGATGGCCGGTCTCATGATCCCACAGATGAAGAAGCCGGATGTGGAGGTCCTGGGCTGGCGTGGTTACATGTGGTCTGCGGTTGTGAGGCTGGTTGGACGTACTGCCAAATTCTCTAAAACGACGTAGGAGGCGGCTGATGGTATAGATATTAACATTCAATTCTCTGGCAACCGCTCTGGTGGACAAATCCTACAGTCAGCATGCCAATTGCCTGCTCCCTCAACACTTGTGGCATTTTGTTGTGACAAAACTTGTTATTCCTTTTGTTATTCCTTTTATTGCACCTATGTAATGATCATTCAGATTCTTGATATGCCACACCTGTCAGGTGGATGGATTATTTTAGCAAAGGAGAAATGTTCATTAAAAAGGGATGAAAACAAATTTGTGCAAAAAATCTGAGAGAAATAAGCTTTTTGTGCTTATGGAATATTCAGGGATCTTTTATTTCAGCTCATGATACATGGGCCCAACACTTTACATGTTGCATTTATATTTTTGTTCAGTATATAACTATTTGAGCATTCATATGTATTAAAACCTATACTGTAATAGTTGTGGCTGTACTTTTGAAACAAGGGTTGAGATAATTTACAATTTCCTTTTGTGGGTATCCCAAATCCCAAAGATACTTTTCTATAAACCCATATAGATGGCAAATACCATCCTACTATATTGTAGCAGGTCCCATGTGGCTCAGTTGATAGAGCATGGTGCTTGCAATGTCAGAGTTGGTTGTGGGTTTGATTCCCATGGGGGGGACCAGAATGAAATAGTATCATAAATGTATGCACTCACTACTGTAAGATGCTCTGGATAAGAGTGTCTGCTAAATTACTAAGATGTAGCTAGCCATCATCAAATGACTGACTGGTGATGAGTTCCTTTTGGTGTGCCTGTGGTCTGTTCCCTTTGTGGAAAGCTACTGCCCTCTGCTGGATAGTTGGTGTACATACAGATCATAGAAGTCGAGACAGCTCTGGGACAGGATGGTATGTCCTTATCAAAGTCCCCTTACACACACACACATGCTCCCTCTAATAGTCATCTTAAATATAGATATATTTTCAAGTTTATTAAAATATTTAGCAGAATTTCTGTTAATTATGTTCACAGCATATTACTTTTACAATTCACTCTAAGTTGCATTATAAAACTATTGCATTATAAATCATGAATCCCAGTTCCACTCATGATGACCTTTCACTCCAGAGTAAACCACATTCATGTCCGTTGCTCTGGTCTGTCTCTCTGGTTCTGCTCTCCTCTTGGTCTTCCTCGAGGAGAAACTCATGGCAGCATAGTTCAGCTCCTCTCCCTCATCTCTCTGTAGATGAGAATTAGTCAGATAGTCTACCTCACAAGGTAGAGTGCTGTGTACAGTTGAAAAATATGTGTGAAAGTGAATTACAATACTGGGCTGCTAGCCATTTTCATTTAAACGATACAATGCAATTTTACTGTGGAAATATATGATTTTGTTCTTTACACAAGTTGTCACATCCTTTTCAGATGTAATGCTATTTTTAATGTGCTAAATTGTTCATAAAGGGTTAGGTAAACAGGTAACATCATCTACCTCCTTGTCAGGACAGGAAGGGGCTGTAACACCACTTTGAGGATGTTGAGGCAAACCTGCTTGACAAAAATTAGGATTATTAGGACAGTGTACATTGCGTATGTGTGCCATTCAGAGGGTGAATGGGCAAGACAAAAGATTTAAGTGCCTTTGAACAGGGTATGGTAGTAGGTGCCAGGTGCGCTGGTTTGAGTGTGGCAAGAACTGCAACACTGCTGGGTTTTTCACGCTCAACAATTTCCTGTGTGCATCAAGAGTGGTCCACCACCCAAAGGACATCCAGCCAACTTGACACAACTGTGGGAATCTTTGGAGTCAACATGGGTCAGCATCCCTGTGGAACGCTTTCGACACCTTGTATAGTTCATGCCTCGATTAATTGAGGACGTTCTGAGGGCAAAAGGGGGTGTAATTCAATATTATGAATATTGAGATAAAAACCACTAATCCATTCACACTCTTTCTTAAAACACCCCTCAATCACTTTCATGGTTATTATTGCCACAACATTTTACCGTAATGATCATCACATTGTATGTAATCATATTGGAAGGTATGTGAATGAAAACACAAAATGGCAGTAGAAACAAAGGGCCTTAATGATACAGAACCTTTCTTCCTTCTCACACAGATGAGGACAACGACTGCGATCAAGCTCAAGATGTTGGATACGATTAGAGCCAGGAGCATGGGGTCCACCAGATCAACAGGGCCTGTGGTTTAAATTAAGTTGTTGATATTAATTCACAGATTACCAGTCAAAATCTTCTTTATTTTCTACATTGTAGAATAACAGCGAAGACATCAAAACTGAAATAAAAAATATGGAATTACGTAGTAACCAAAAAAGTGCTAAACAAATCAAAATATATTTTATATTTGAGATTCTTCAAAGTAGCCACCCTTTGCCTTGATGACAGCTTTGCATAGTGTTGGTATTCTCTCAACCAGCTACATGAGGTAGTCACCTGGAATGCATTTCAATTAACAGAGTTCCTTGTTAAAAGTTCATTTGTGGAATTTCTTTCCTTCAATCAGTTGTGTTGTGACAAGGTAGGGGTGATGTAGAGAAGATATCCCTATTTGGTAAATAGGGTCCATATTATGGCAAGAAATCCATATTATGGCCAAGTCCTTATTATGACAAGAACAACACAAATAAGCAAAGAGAAATGACTGTCCATCATTAATTTAAGACATGAAGGTCAGTCAATGCGGAAAGTTTCAAGAACTTTTAAAGTTTATTCAAGTGCAGTCGCAAAAACCATCAAGCGCAATAATGAAACTGGCTCTCATGAGGACTGACACAGGAAAGGAAGACCTAGAGTTACCTTTGCTGCAAAGGATAAGTTCATTAGAGTTAACTCCACCTCAGATTGCAGCCCAAATAAATTCTTCATTGAGTTCAAGTAACAGACACATCTCAACATCAACTGTTCAGAAGAGACTGCGTGAATCAGGCCTTCATGATCAAATTGCTGCAAAGAACCACTACTAAAAGACATCAATATGAAGAAGAAACATGTTTGGGCCAAGAAACACAAGCAATTGAAATTAGACCAGTGGATATCTGTCCAAATGGTATATTTTTGGTTCCAAATGCCATGTCTTTGTGAGAGAGTGGGTGAATGGATGATCTCTGCATGTGTGGTTCTCACCGTGAAGCATGGAGGAGGAGGTGTGATGGTTTGGGGGTGCTTTGCTGGGGACACTGTCAGCGATTTATTTAGAATTCAAGGCCCACTTAACCATCATGGCTACCACAGCAGTGTGTAGTGGTACTCCATCCCATCTGGTTTGGGCTTAGTGGGACTATCATTTGTTTTTCAACAGGACAATGACCCAACACACCTCCAGGCTGTGTAAGGGCTATTTGACCAAGAAGGAGAATGATGGAGTGCAGCATCAGATGACCTGGCCTCCACAATCACCCGACTTCAACCCAATTGAGATAGTTTGGGATGAGTTGGACCGCAGCATGAAGGAAAAGCAGCCAACAATTGCTCAGCATACACTGTATGCGGGAACTCCTTCAAGACTGTTGGAAAAGCATTCCTAGTGAAGCTGGTTGAGAGAATGCCAAGAGTGTGCAAAGCTGTCATTAAGGCAACGGGGGGCTACTTTGTTTAATCCTTTTTTTACCCTATGATTCCATATGTGTTATTTCATAGTTTTGATGTCTTCATTATTATTCTACAAGTAAAATAAAGATAAACCCTTGAATGAGTAGGTGTGTCCAAACTTTTGACTGGTGCTGTACATGTTACATTTTGTAAGCTTAGCCTTACACCCTTTTACAATTTATAGTTGCATCAGCACATTCATTTTAGTTTGATTGCTCTTGAATTATGACAGGTACAAATCTAAATTCAGAGTTTAAAATCAAAATACCTCCAACATCCAGCTTGGTCCCATTCCCAAACAGTATTTCTCCACATGAGGCCACAGCACAATAGTAAGTCCCAGCATCAGAGAGGCTGAGTTTCCTCTTGGGGAGGTTGTAGACACAGCTCTGTGTAGGAGACCCAGGCTCAGGGCTCTTCTCACACTGATCACTCCCGTCTCCATGGGTGTAAATGATTCCTGGATGGGATTCTCCTGAACTATGTCTGAACCAATAGACACTGTGATCTCCTGAACAGGTCTTAGTGTGTATTGTACAGTTCAAAGTCACAGAGTCTCCTGGCTGGACAGACTCAGACACAGACTGCTGAGTAAGATGCTGGTTCCTGGAATCTACATCTTTTACACAATAAAACCAAGGTTCTAGTAAATGTTTGTTATATTACAATACAACCACGTGGAGAGCCTGATAGTCACATGTTAATACATTTACACTGAGTGTACGAAACATCAACACTTGCTTTTTCCATGACAGACTGACCAGGTAAATCCAGGTAAAGCAATGATCCCTTACTGATTTCACCTGTTAAATCCACTTCAATCAGTGTAGATGAAGGGGAGGAGACATGTTAAATAAGGACTTTTAAGCTTTGAGGCATGGATTGTGGGGTAAGACAAAATGGGCAGTAGGTGATGATAGTAGGTGCCAGGCGCATCGGTTTGAATGTGCCAAGAACTGCAACACTGATGGGTTTTTCAAGCGCAACAGTTTCCCGTGTGTATCAAGAATGGTCCACCGCCCAGAGGACATCGAGCCAACTTGACACAACTGTGGGAATCATTGGAGTCAACATGGGCCAGCATCCCTGTGGAATGCTTTCGACACATTGTAGTCCATGCCCTCGGAATTGAAGTTGTTCTGAGGGCAAAAGGGGTTGCAACACAATATTATGAAGATGTTCCTAATGTTTTATACACTCAGTGTATATATGTTTACTTACCCCCATACATCAGAAACACACCCTTCCCGAAGATCATGGCATCGTAATCGCGTGTAGCACAGTAATACATCCCCATATCCGATGGTCTAGCATCTGAAATAGTCAGCACAAAACTGGTTCCATTCTTCATTGCCATATACCGGGGGTTGTCGTTAAACTCTCCAAAGAACTTTGCAGTTTTGGAGTGAGTGTAAAGAGACAGAATTAATACTGGGGCTTGTCCTATTATTATCTTGATCCAGTTGTAGTAGTTGCCATCTTCTTCTGACGTGAGGCATTCCAAATGAACTCTGTCTCCAGCCAGGAAAGTCTTTAAGACATCGCTCTGGTTGATTTTAGAAGAGACCCTTAAAAATAATAAAGCATTCATGACTTACTTTTTCTTACTAACTTTGTACAGGTTTTTGTTTGTTCTGTTTCTAATCAGACTTGAACCCTAACCTTATGCGCTAAGTTAAATCAGCCTTACCTGTTTTAAACATCAGTAAAAATATGAGAAACAGTTGGGTTATTGTATAATTCCTTCTCTGTTGATAGCATCTCATGTGTAGACTAGTCATCCTGTGTGTCAGATGAGAGTGAGAATCAGAGGGTTATGGGTGTCTTTTTATACTTGGCTTGGGTGATGGTCCACAGGCCTGATTGGCTGCTCTGTGAACTGCAAAGACACGGAACAGGACAACTTTACCCTCCCCTCTGACTTTTTTCTGTCCTCATGTTACACAACAACAGTTTCCATTTTCTTCAGAAAAGCTATCGAGATATACACACCATATGAAACATCCTGGTCCTCATTTCAGTTCTTTAATTTAACTTTTTTACAGTAATACGACATGATTATGATTGGCAAGCTCCTATCTACTCACTCATAGATGTATCAGTAGCATTAACATTATTCATCAGAATGACAACTGCTTAAGAATGCCTTCTCCAGTACTTTAATTCAAGAGTCTTGGACATTGCGGCAAATTATTTTCTATCAGACAGAAAGAATACTATTCATGCACTTTTTTTGTGATATTATATAATTGAATGCATACATTGAGGAGTGTTTCCACTTTTCCTTACATGATTTATCATTCTATTGATCTCAAAGTGACCAATATAGGCCCTCACCAACAGGGGGAATCTTGCTCTATGCTCCCTCAAATCTACTCCGTAGATTACACCTATAAGGGTACTCCTTCATATTTCTATACTCCCAATACTTTCTCCAGTTATGCCATTGGTAACACACTATTTCACCTCGAAGATGAAAGTCATGACAACAAAAGGTTGTGTTCTGTAAACATGTGGGATGATTGTTGTTCAGACAGAGGGTGTGGTGAAACTGGGGGTGGAGACCTTGTTTCCATCTGAAAGGGTACCATATTCCCTACAGCAGGGTTCCCCATCTGGCTTTATTTGTCCCCCCAAGTTTTCTGAGCAAAAAAAAAAATAATCAAATAAAAACTGTGTGGAATTGTCATTGTTGGACAAAAAGAAAACAGTTAAAAAAAACGCCAGGAAATCAGCTCCAAGTGACTTTCATTCATGAAATCTGTTCCCAAGTATTCCCATGCATTATAAAGGGACACGACATGATCGTATGAACATGTAAGCAAGGTTTGAAATGATTATGTTTTAGTCAAACATTATATCTGTTTTGGCTTCTTTCGGTTAATTTGCAGTCTACAAATTATTTGTAATTATGGACCGGCCCCCGACCATCCGCTCAATAATATTTGCCCCGCGGCTGAATCTAGTTGATGATCCCTGCCCTACAGTACATAGTGCCCTTCTTTTGACCAGAGCACACAGGGTGCCATTTTGGAAGCTCATTTGTCATTTGGTTGATGCTGTAGGTAGATTCCGGTTTTGGTAAAAGTAAACTAAGCCTTGATAAGTGCATGGCCTTACTGCACCCTGCTGTCCTAATAAACAATGAGGACATGAAAACCGTAGGCTAGAAGAGTAAGTAGTCAAATTACAGCTGTGACATTTGGTTTTCAACTTCTCCCAAATCTCTCTGTTCAGAACAAATACAGAAATTGAAAAAGTGCATGATGACCAAAGACATCACAAGGCTCATCACAGGCCTTAGAAACACAATAATACAAATAATATGCAAATCAAATTGCATTGGTAGCAAACTATAACACATAAAACACGTCACAGGAAATATGAGGTGTGAACTCAAAAGTACCTAAGAAAGAAACGTTTATAGCAAATGCGCAAAGGCATGACGTCTGTTTGTTTAGTTGTTGAGTGGAAACTTCTGACCACAGAGATCTTTGTATGAGGTGTGTGTTGTTTTCCATCCCTGTTCATACCAGCGAGGTGACACTGACCACAGGCCGAGGATGTAGCGTCTGCAGCGAATGCATCAGATGAGAGTCTGCAGAGAGGGTTGACACCTGCCTCTCTGTACACTCAACAATAGAGCAGTAGGTCTATTGTTTATGGATGCATTCACTCTGCATGCAAATACCTCAAGGATGCACTATGACTGAAGTAGACCTACAAGAGCTCCAAAGTGTTGAAGATGTTGAATAGAACACATTTATAGTATTTTTGAACAAAACCCACTAAAGTACAGTTATTGTACTAAACAGAAGATGGCGGTGTGCAGGTGTCCCAAACGCCAGGTTTGCAACATACAGTATCGTTGTACATAGTGCATTAAATTACATTGAACTGTATTATGATAACAACAGTAGGTATGAGTTTGTCTTTATTTGTTTGGTTTTGGTTTTGGTCAGGTATTTATAGTCTGGAAGTACGGATGGAACGATATGTGGGGCCTGATTGGTGAGAAGAGATTGTGTGGTTTAGAGAGAGGAGAGAGAGAGAGTTGACAAGAACAACAGATCAGTGTGGTGAGAGCTGATAGCTCCAGGTCAGTCTTCCTGTGGTTCAGGTTGTTTGTCTTCAGCAGAGAAAGAGAATGGAATATAACTCGGTCTATCAGTGACAACATTATACACACAAACTACACATTTTTTTGTTGTCTCTCAGACAAATGTTATCATGAGAGGTCCAGTGTTGTTCACCTCAGCATAAGAAAATCTCAATTGCATACTCCTCCAGTTCTCTCCCCTCACCTCCTTCTCAAAACCATTTGGATGAGAAAGCCAGAGGTCCCTCCCCTCTGACTTTGTCCTCCAATGGGTTTTGAGAAGGAGAGAGAACGCGAGGAATATGCTATTGAGATTCTCCCCAGGTCTCCCTCAACACCGAGCTGCTCCTTCCTGTCTCCCACACTACAGGAAGTGATGCGTTGCCCACTGCTCCCCCCTACTTTACCTCGGGCCCCAACCATAATGCCCGTCACAAGAGGGTTTTCAGTCAACTTTAAAATAACTATTCAATATACATTGAGTGATCAAAACATTAAGAACACCTTCCTAATATTTAGTTAGTCCCTCCACTGGCTTCCAGTTGAAGCTCGCATCCGCTACAAGACCATGGTGCTTGCCTACGGAGCTGTGAGGGGAACGGCACCTCAGTACCTCCAGGCTCTGATCAGGCCCTACACCCAAACAAGGGCACTGCGTTCATCCACCTCTGGCCTGCTCGCCTCCCTACCACTGAGGAAGTACAGTTCCCGCTCAGCCCAGTCAAAACTGTTCAATCTGGCCCCCAATGGTGGAACAAACTCCCTCACGACGCCAGGACAGCGGAGTCAATCACCACCTTCCGGAGACACCTGAAACCCCACCTCTTTAAGGAATACCTAGGATAGGATAAAGTAATCCCTCTCACCCCCCCTCCCCCTGAAAAGATTTAGATGCACTACTGTTCCACTGGAGGTCATAAGGTGAATGCACCAATTTGTAAGTCGCTCTGGATAAGAGCGTCTGCTAAATGACTTAAATGTAATGTAATGTAGTTAAACCCCCTTTTTACCCTCAGAACATCCTTATGTTCCTAATGTTTTGTACACTCAGTGTATATTTATTCGTCGGGGTATGGACTACAAGGTGTCGAAAATGTTCCACAGGGATGCTGGCCTATGTTGACTCCAATGCTTTCCACGGTTGTATCAAATTGGCTCGATGTCCTTTGGGTGGTGGGACATTCTTGATGTACACAGGAAACTGTTGAGCCTGAAAAACCCAGCAGTGTTGCAGTTGTTGACACAACAGTGTGACTGGCACCTTCTACCATACCCTGTTCAAAGGCACTGAAGTATTTTGTCTTGCCCATTCACCCTCTGAATGGCACATAAACACAATCCATATCTCAATTATCTCAAGGCTTTTAAAATCCTTCTTCAGCCCTCTAGAGTCTAGAGTTTTAAGATGGTCTTCCCAAAGGTAATTTAGCTATTTAATTTGGAATTTTAAGACCCCTTTTAGGTATCGCAGCCCATGCAAAAAAAACAACGGGATATTTCTATCTTAAACAGACAGATTTTGATGGGGATTTTTGAATTATGTTAACTAGATTTCCGCAGTGGCCGGAAATTGTAGGCTAAGGGTTAACCTTTCTCCTCCCCTTTAGCTACACAGATTGAAGTGGATTTAACAAGTGACATCAATAAGGGATCATAGATTTCACCTGGATTCACCTGGTCAGTCTCTATGTCATGGAAAAAGCAGCTGCATTAGTTCTTCATCAGTGCTACACTAAAATCAACATTAAAACATTTAGACATGATCTTGTGGCAGCGCACACAACATGCTCCATCTTCATTATTAGATCTTTAGCTGTTCTCTTATTCCTTGTTCTCTTCTGACTGAATCTCAACACTGTAGTTTAGAGAGTCTGGGTCCTGACCCGGATCCTGTAGAAAACAAATTATAATATTACACAAAACATGCAAATACTGTATCAACAAAACAAACACTTCCAAAAGATAGCTTAGTCCAAGTACTGTTATCTTTAGGTCATGTACACATATCAAGTACATTTAACAGTTTCTATTACCTGGCTCTTTTGTGGTTGTGGTTAAGCCTCAATATCTGAATAAGTAAAGAGTAATTTCGGTCAGTACACAAACAGTTATTCAAACATTCATGTTACGTTGTGTATCGTTGATGTTATGGGGCTATGTTGCCTCCACTGGTCCTTAGATCCGTGTTAAGGTCAACAACATCATGAACTTCATCAAGTACCAGGACTATTTTTAGCCAAAAACCTGGTTGCCTCTAGCAAGAGAATAATCCCAAACACACATCATATAATCCACAAAGAAATGGTTAATTCACCACAAAAAAATAAAAAAATAATTGTCTCCGGACTTGAACACAACCTGCAGTTTTAATCAAAGAAGGCAGTCCATAAGCGCAGATGAAAGAAATCAAGGATCTGGAAATATTCTGTCTGGAGGAATGTTCTAAGATCCCTCCTTATATGTCCTACAATCTCATAAAACATTTGAGAAAAAGGCTCAGTGTCGTTGTCCTCGCAAGGGGAGGGTGCTGGAGTATTGAAAACAGGGGTGCCAATAATTATGACTTGTTACACAAAATCTATTTCTCTGATCAATTGTGTTTGTATAAAATAATGTCATTTTCACAGTATTTGAATGATATGTGTTATACAATCTTCTTTGCTCACCGTTATCAAGGGTGACAATTTTGGAGGTGACTGTATAAGGCTTGTGGTTCTCCACTGTACCTGTGTTTCGTCTGTTTGAATCTCGTCTGACCTTGAGGACCAGGATGAGGATGATTATCAATAGAACAGCAGTTACAACAGCCAGGATCACAACCAGTAGGAAGAGCTTCATGGTTCCATCAACCTTTCCTAAGAGACAGACGGTTTCATTACAATATGTCCTATTAGATCAGAGGTGTCAAACATATGGCCGGATCCGGCCCATGGATAGTTTGAGTTGAAATCAGAGTGGAAAAAAAGAAAGAAAAGAATACATTTAACCTACTGGGCAAACTGTTTGAATCAACGTTGCTTCCACGTAATTTCAAGCCAAAAATTCAAAGTGATGACGTTGAATCGACGTGGAAAACCTATTGGGTTTGAAACAAGTCAAACTTATTAAGAGAATGACATGGTGAAATGTTTTGTTGATTTCATGTTGAATTCACATTCGTTGACAATTCAACCAAGTGGAAATCAAAACAAGACTGAACTGATGTCTGTGCCCAGTGGGACATTTCCTAAACTAAATTGAAGCTGTGTAGGGATGATAATGGATGTATATATATATACAGTCTCTTCACTCTGTTCATCTCACTAACTATCACCGAAATGAAAGCTAGACAATCAGGGAGCATCGGACATTTTTGTAATGATGGATAGAGGGCACATTTTGACAGCGAGGAAATATAACACATTTTCAGTGCTGCCCTCCAGACCTCAGTGAAAACAGTACGTGGCCCCTGGGGGAAAATTAATTTGACACACTTTTAAATTAATTATGGATACCCATTGAGTCTTGAAGAATATAACTTATAAATGCCTCATGAGCTTAGTTCAAGTGTCGTAGCCAATCAATACCCAAAATATAAGCTTGTTTTACTCCAATGTTTGTAAACCATGTGAATATAAGCAAACACTGTATATCTTCAAAAGATGGTTACAACTATAATTTTGACATCATGGATGGTCAGTCCTTGCATCCATAGCTCTGTCTATGAACTTGAGAGTGGTTACATTTCTCCAGGCCCATCTCTCAGCTTTGTACTAAAACAGAGGCTTGTTATTGTTCCAATTTAGGTTTCTAGCTTTAAATCAGTTTGTGATAATTTAAAGACGGAGCTAAATTATCTGCATTTTTTTAACAGTAAAAAAAACAACATTAAAAGGAACTCACTTTCTTTAGATGACTTTGCTATTTCCTCACCTCCGTTGTACCCTGTAACATCAAGATTGGTAAATGCAATTGTAATTTCTGAGAGAGGAAATACTATGGTCAGCAGTGCTTTGTCCTTAACAGGAAAGAGTAAGGGCTGCAACGTGGACGGGAACGACAATTAACTTTTTATGGCTGCAGGGGCAGTATTGAGTAGATTGGATGAAAAGGTGCCCATATCAAACGGCCTGCTCCTCAGTCATAGTTGCTAATATTTACATATTATTATTAGTATTGGATAGAAAACACTGAGGTTTCTAAAACTGTTTGAATGATGTCTGTGAGCATAGCAGAACTCACATTGGCAGGCAAAATCCTGAGTTGAAATCAAAACAGGAAGTCAGAAATCTGAACTTGTATGTATTCACCAGAGTCCCCAATGAAATCCCCTTGAGATATGAATGATGTTGCACTGCCTAGTGGTTCCACTAGATGTCAACCACCAATATAAATTATAATGAGGCTTCTATGTTGTTGTGGGAGTGAATGAGAGCAGAATATATCAGCTGTCCATCAAGAAGCCATTTTGTGATCCCACTTTTTCCTCATGGTAGTCACTTGCGTTCCATTGCTCACGAAGACAAGAAGGAATACTCCGGTTGGAACTTTATAGAAGCTATATGTTAAAAACATCCTAATGATTGATTCTGTACTTAGTTTGAAATGTTTCTTCGACCGGTAATATCACTTTTTGAAGTTTTTGTCCGATATAACGCTGACCAGAATTAGCGTTTGGATATGTATACCAAACGCTCTAACAAAAGAAGGTATTTGGACATAAATAACGGACATCTTCGAACAAAACAAACATTTATTGTGGACCTGGGATTCCTGGAGTGCTTTCTGATGTAGATCATCAAAGGTAAGGGAATATTTATCATGTCATTTCTTGTTTATGTTGACACCATCTTTGCGGCTGTGGTGTTTTTAAATTGAGCGCTGTCATATTATTGCATGCATTTCTTTTTCCGTAAAGTAAAAAAAACATCTGACACAGCGGTTGCATTAAGGAGAGGTATATC
The DNA here is from genome assembly GCF_034236695.1 of Oncorhynchus nerka. Classification (NCBI taxonomy): domain Eukaryota; kingdom Metazoa; phylum Chordata; class Actinopteri; order Salmoniformes; family Salmonidae; genus Oncorhynchus; species Oncorhynchus nerka. Next base: position 26,337,075 of record NC_088407.1, read on the forward strand.
TATAATTCCATGTGTATAACTATATTATCATCTAAATTTATGAGTATTTCTGTTGAATGATGTGGCTATGCAAAATCACTTGATGTTTTTGGAGCTAGTGAATCTAACGCGCCAATGTAAACTCAGATTTTTTAAAATATAAACTTTATCAAACAGAACATACATGTATTGTGTAACATGAAGTCCTATGAGTGTCATCTGAAGATAATTCAAGGTTAGTGATTAATTTAATCTTTTTCAGTTTTTTGTGAAGGCTATATTTTGTGGTTTGGTGGAGACCTAACAATTGTTTGTAAGTTCTTTCGCTGAAAAGCCTATTTGAAATCGGACACTTTGGTGGGATTAACAACGAAAATAGATTTTAAATGATATAAGACACATGTATGTTTTAGGAATTGTAATTATGAGATTTCTGTGGTTTGAATTTTGGCGACCTCTATTTTCACTGGTAGTTGTCATATCGATCCCGGTATCGGGATTGCAGCCATTAAAAGGAAAAGTGTCTAACCGCTCTGCCACACAAACCCAGGCCTCTTAATAGTAAGACACCGGTTACACTTTCATTAACTCCTGATTAGATTAATACATATTTTTAAGTGTTACATCAAAATACCTAACATACACTGTATTCAAAATATTATCAACACCTGCCCTTTCCATGACATAGACTGACCAGGTGAATCCATTTGAAAGTTATGATCCCTTATTGATGTCACCTGTTAAATCCACTTCAGTCAGTGTAGATGAAAGGGGGGAGACAGGTTAAAGAAGGATTTTAAAGCCCTGAGACAATTGAGACATGGGTTTCTCATGCTCCACAGTTCCTGTGTGTATCAAGAATGGTCCACCACCCAAAGGATATCCAGCAAACATGGAACTACTATGGAAAGCATTGGAGTCAGCAGGGGCCAGAATCCCTGTGGAATGCTTTCGACACCTTGTAGAGTCCATGCCCCGAAGAACTGAGGCTATTCGTAAGGCAAAAGGGGGTGGTGCAACTCAGTATTAGGAAGGTATTGTTCATGTTTTGTACACTCTGTGTATATCAAAATCCAGATAAATAGTTGAAAACTTACCTTGAACCTTTTAGAAACGTTGCATTGACAAAGACCATGTAGCTTTGTGGAAACATTCTACAGAAACACAGGCCAGAGTCCGATGAATCCACATTTGTGATTTTGAGGAAGATGGTGGTGTTGTTGCTATACATTTCCAAATGACTATTTTTTTTCAACCGTTCGCTGCCTGCACCCACACGCCTGACCAGCATCACCACCCTGGATGGTTCCGACCTTGAATATGTGGACATCTATAAGTACCTAGGTGTCTGGCTAGACTGTAAACTCTCCTTCCAGACTCCTATCAAACATCTCCAATCGAAAATCAAATCAAGAGTCGGCTTTCTATTCCGCAACAAAGCCTCCTTCACTCACGCCGCCAAACTTACCCTAGTAAAACTGACTATCCTACCGATCCTCGACTTCGGCGATGTCATCTACAAAATTGCTTCCAACACTCTACTCAGCAAACTGGATGCAGTTTATCACAGTGCCATCCGTTTTGTCACTAAAGCACCTTATACCACCCACCACTGCGACTTGTATGCTCTAGTCGGCTGGCCCTCGCTACATATTCGTCGCCAGACCCACTGGCTCCAGGTCATCTACAAGTCCATGCTAGGTAAAGCTCCGCCTTATCTCAGTTCACTGGTCACGATGGCAACACCCATCCGTAGCACGCGCTCCAGCAGGTGTATCTCACTGATCATCCCTAAAGCCAACACCTCATTTGGCCGCCTTCCGTTCCAGTTCTCTGCTGCCTGTGACTGGAACGAATTGCAAAAATCGCTGAAGTTGGAGACTTATCTTCCTCACCAACTTCAAACATCTGCTATCTAACCGATCGCTGCAGCTGTACATAGTCTATCGGTAAATAGCCCACCCATTTTTACCTACCTAATCCCCATACTGTTTTCATTGATTTACTTTTCTGCTCTTTTGCACACCAATATCTCTACCTGTATATGACCATCTGATCATTTATCACTCCAGTGTTAATCTGCAAAATTGTAATTATTCGCCTACCTCCTCATGCCTTTTGCACACAATGTATACAATGCACACAATGTAACTCTGTGTTGTCTGTTCACCCTGCTATGCTTTATCTTGGCCAGGTCGCAGTTGCAAATGAGAACTTGTTCTCAACTAGCCTACCTGGTTAAATAAAGGTGAAAAAAAAGACCCTTGTGCCAAACTGTCGATGGATGTGAGCCGTACATAGTCCAGATACACACAGGCTCTGATCCGTTGACTTGTTTGAACTAGGCTGTGTGTCCAGGAACTGTTGTAACATTAGAACACTGCAAGGTGATGGTAATCCCAGTACGGACCACTATAGTCGGAAACTGAGTTACCAAACCTGAAACACATAAGAACTAAGTTAGTGATTGCAATAGTTTATATTACATGTCCATTCTTTTTCAAATGAGCACCAGTGCATGCTGTGCTAAACATCTGGTAAGATACATTCTTTGGAAATGTAGGTTCTATGACGGATGCATTACATCTTTAACATGTGTAGCTTACTTACTCAATATTTAGACCAGTAGAGCTGGTATAAAGTAGAGCTGGTTCTCACCATTATGTGTGTAGATCTGTTCTGCTCCATCTGGCCATGGGACAAAACTTCCGGCGCCGACAGAGATGGCCGCCTCGCTTCGCGTTCCTAGGAAACTATGCAGTTTTTTTACGTGTTATTTCTTACATTAGTACCCCAGGTCATCTTAGGTTTCATTACATACAGTCGAGAAGAACTACTGAATATAAGATCAGCGTCATCTCACCATCAGTACGACCAAGAATATGTTTTTTGCGACGCGGATCCTGTGTTCTGCCTTACAAACAGGACAACGGAATGGATCGCATGCAGCGACCCAAAAAAACGACTCCGAAAAAGAGGGAAACGAGGCGGTCTTCTGGTCAGACTCCGGAGACGGGCACACCGTGCACCACTCCCTAGCATTCTTCTTGCCAATGTCCAGTCACTTGACAACAAGGTTGATGAAATCCGAGCAAGGGTAGCATTCCAGAGGGACATCAGAGACTGTAACGTTCTGTGCTTCACGGAAACATGGCTCACTGGAGTGACGCTATCCGAGGCGGTGCAGCCAACGGGTTTCTCCACGCATCGCGCTGACAGAAACAAATACCTTTCTGGTAAGAAGAGGGGCGGGGGCGTATGCCTTATGGCTAACGAGACATTGTGTGATGAAAGAAACGTACAGGAACTCAAATCCTTCTGTTCACCTGATTTCGAATTCCTCACAATCAAATGTAGACCGCATTATCTACCAAGAGAATTCTCTTCGATTATAATCACAGCCGTATATATCCCCCAAGCAGACACATCGATGGCTCTGAACAAACTTTATTTAACTCTTTGCAAACTGGAAACCATTTATCCGGAGGCTGCATTCATTGTAGCTGGGGATTTTAACAAGGCTAATTTGAAAACAAGACTCCCTAAATTTTATCAGCATATCGATTGCGCAACCAGGGGTGGAAAAACCTTGGATCATTGTTACTCTAACTTCCGCGACGCATATAAGGCCCTGCCCCACCCCCCTTTCGGAAAAGCTGACCACGACTCCATTTTGTTGATCCCTGCCTACAGACAGAAACTAAAACGAGGCTCCCACGCTGAGGTCCGTCCAACGCTGGTCCGACCAAGCTGACTCCACACTCCAAGACTGCTTCCATCACGTGGACTGGGATATGTTTCGTATTGCGTCAGATAACAACATTGACGAATACGCTGATTCGGTGTGCGAGTTCATTAGAACGTGCGTTGAAGATGTCGTTCCCATAGCAACGATTAAAACATTCCCTAACCAGAAACCGTGGATTGATGGCAGCATTCGCGTGAAACTGAAAGCGCGAACCACTGCTTTTAATCAGGGCAAGGTGTCTGGTAACATGACCGAATACAAACAGTGCAGCTATTCCCTCCGCAAGGCTATCAAACAAGCTAAGCGTCAGTACAGAGACAAAGTAGAATCTCAATTCAACGGCTCAGACACGAGGTATGTGGCAGGGTCTACAGTCAATCACGGATTACAGGAAGAAATCCAGCCCAGTCACGGACCAGGATGTCTTGCTCCCAGGCAGACTAAATAACTTTTTTGCCCGCTTTGAGGACAATACAGTGCCACTGACACGGCCTGCAACGAAAACATGCGGTCTCTCCTTCACTGCAGCCGAGGTGAGTAAGACATTTAAACGTGTTAACCCTCGCAAGGCTGCAGGCCCAGACGGCATCCCCAGCCGCGCCCTCAGAGCATGCGCAGACCAGCTGGCCGGTGTGTTTACGGACATATTCAATCAATCCCTATACCAGTCTGCTGTTCCCACATGCTTCAAGAGGGCCACCATTGTTCCTGTTCCCAAGAAAGCTAAGGTAACTGAGCTAAACGACTACCGCCCCGTAGCACTCACTTCCGTCAAAGGACATTTTTTTCACATATTTCAGTCCAATATATATACATACATAAGCTGCCTCATCAACAGAGTTGGTTAACTGTTGCTAAAATGGTCAACTTGAAGTGCAAGTATTATAGCCTACAGTATGAGAGTTATGAGATATCCGACTGAAAACCACAGAAAGAGAGAAACAGTGAGAGCGAGAGCGAGAGCGATGCAGCTTAAGCCACACCCTCTTCAACATACAGTGGGGAGAACAGGTATTTGATACACTGTTGATTTTGCAGGTTTTCCTACTTACAAAGCATGTAGAGGTCTGTAATTTGTATCATAGGTAAACTTCAACTGTGAGAGACGGAATCTAAAACAAAAATCCAGAAAATCACATTGCATGATTTTTAAGTAATTAATTTGCATTTTATTGCATGACATAAGTATTTGATACATCAGAAAAGCAGAACTTAATATTTGGTACAGAAACCTTTGTTTGCAATTACAGAGATCATACGTTTCATGTAGTTCTTGACCAGGTTTGCACACACTGCAGCAGGGATTTTGGCCCACTCCTCCATACAGACCTTCTCCAGATCCTTCAGGTTTTGGGGCTGTCGCTGGGCAATACTGACTTTCAGCTCCCTCCAAAGATGTTCTATTGGGTTCAAGTCTGGAGACTGGCTAGGCCACTCCAGGACCTTGAGATGCTTCTTACGGAGCCACTCCTTAGTTGCCCTGGCTGTGTGATTCAGGTCATTGTCATGCTGGAAGAACCATCCACGACCCATCTTCATTGCTCTTACTCGCGATACATGGCCCCATCCATCCTCCCATCAATACGGTGCAGTCGTCCTGTCCCCTTTGCAGAAAAGCATCCCCAAAGAATGATGTTTCCACCTCCATGCTTCACGGTTGGGATGGTGTTCTTAGGGTTGTATTCATCCTTCTTCCTCCAAAAACGGCGAGTGGAGTTTAGACCAAAAAGCTCTATTTTTGTCTCATCAGATCATCAGTTCCCATTGCAACGATTAAAACATTCCCAAACCAGAAACCGTGGATTGATGGCAGCATTCGCGTGAAACTGAAAGCACGAACCACTGCTTTTAATCAGGGCAAGGTGACCGGAAACATGACCGAATACAAACAGTGTAGCTATTCCCTCCGCAAGGCAATCAAACAAGCTAAGCGTCAGTATAGAGACAAAGTAGAATCGCAATTCAACGGCTCAGACACAAGAGGTATGTGGCAGGGTCTACAGTCAATCACGGATTACAAAAAGAAAACCAGCCCAGTCACGGACCTGGATGTCCTGCTCCCAGGCAGACTAAATTACTTTCTTGCCCGCTTTGAGGACAATACAGTGCCACTGACACGGCCTGCAACGAAAACATGCGGTCTCTCCTTCACTGCAGCCGAGGTGAGTAAGACATTTAAACGTGTTAACCCTCGCAAGGCTGCAGGCCCAGACGGCATCCCCAGCCGCGCCCTCAGAGCATGCGCAGACCAGCTGGCCGGTGTGTTTACGGACATTCAATCAATCCCTATACCAGTCTGCTGTTCCCACATGCTTCAAGAGGGCCACCATTGTTCCTGTTCCCAAGAAAGCTAAGGTAACTGAGCTAAATGACTACCGCCCCGTAGCACTCACTTCCGTCATCATGAAGTGCTTTGAGAGACTAGTCAAGGACCATATCACCTCCACCCTACCTGACACCCTAGACCCACTCCAATTTGCTTACCGCCCAAATAGGTCCGCAGACGATGCAATCTCAACCACACTGCACACTGCCCTAACCCATCTGGACAAGAGGAATACCTATGTGAGAATGCTGTTCATCGACTACAGCTCGGCATTCAAAACCATAGTACCCTCCAAGCTTGTCATCAAGCTCGAGACCCTGGGTATCGACCCCGCCCTGTGCAACTGGGTACTGGACTTCCTGACGGGCCGCCCCCAGGTGGTGAGGGTAGGCAACAACATCTCCTCCCCGCTGATCCTCAACACTGGGGCCCCACAAGGGTGCGTTCTGAGCCCTCCTGTACTCCCTGTTCACCCACGACTGCGTGGCCACGCACGCCTCCAACTCAATCATCAAGTTTGCGGACGACACAACAGTCGTAGGCTTGATTACCAACAACGACGAGACGGCCTACAGGGAGGAGGTGAAGGCCCTCGGAGTGTGGTGTCAGGAAAATAACCTCACACTCAACATCAACAAAACTAAGGAGATGATTGTGGACTTCAGTAAACAGCAGAGGGAACATCCCCCTATCCACATCGATGGAACAGTAGTGGAGAGGGTTGTAGGTTTTAAGTTCCTCGGCATACACATCACAGACAAACTGAATTGGTCCACTCACACAGACAGCATCGTGAAGAAGGCGCAGCAGCGCCTCTTCAACCTTAGGAGGCTGAAGAAATTCGGCTTGTCACCAAAAGCACTCACAAACTTCTACAGATGCACAATCGAGAGCATCCTGGCGGGCTGTATCACCGCCTGGTACGGCAACTGCTCCGCCCTCAACCGTAAGGCTCTCCAGAGGGTAGTGAGGTCTGCACAACGCATCACCGGGGGAAAACTACCTGCCCTCCAGGACACCTACACCACCCGATGTTACAGGAAGGCCATAAAGATCATCAAGGACATCAACCACCCGAGCCACTGCCTGTTCACCCCGCTATCATCCAGAAGGCGAGGTCAGTACAGGTGCATCAAAGCTGGGACCGAGAGACTGAAAAACAGCTTCTATCTCAAGGCCATCAGACTGTTAAACAGCCACCACTAACATTGAGTGGCTGCTGCCAACACACTGACACTGACGCTGACTCTGACTCAACTCCAGCCACTTTAATAATGGGAATTGATGGGAAATGATGTAAATATATCACTAGCCACTTTAAACAATGCTACCTTATATAATGTTACTTACCCTACATTATTCATCTCATATGCATACGTATATACTGTACTCTATATCATCGACTGCATCCTTATGTAATACATGTATCACTAGCCACTTTAACTATGCCACTTTGTTTACATACTCATCTCATATGTATATACTGTACTCGATACCATCTACTGTATCTTGCCTATGCTGCTCTGTACCATCACTCATTCATATATCCATATGTACATATTCTTTATCCCCTTACACTGTGTATAAGACAGTAGTTTTGGAATTGTTAGTTAGATTACTTGTTGGTTATTACTGCATTGTTGGAACTAGAAGCACAAGCATTTCGCTACACTCGCATTAACATCTGCTAACCATGTGTATGTGACAAATACAATTTGATTTGATTTGAATCAGAGAATATCTCTTAATTCACTCTGAGATCAGACTGAGTCTAGGGGGATTTCAGTGGTAGGGGGCGTTGTGGTTGGTATTGGACTACAATGTCTACAGGAAGCAGAAGTGATCCTCCTACAGGTGTTTATGTGGAATGTAAAAATAGAAGTATGTGTTTGTGAAATACATCAGCTCTGTTAAAAGAACACTCAAGGAAAACAATGTTATTTATCATAGTGATTAATGTGTAACATTAAAACAACGTCATATGCCACACCAACGTTAGACAACTAATACAGAAAAAATAGAAAATTGCTGAAATAAGAAAATCTAATCTATGATGGAGAATAGTCAGATTAATTGATCATTGGCACAAACATGGTGGTGTAGCAGGGTAATTGGCATAAGAGGTTGTGAGTTCAAATCCCAGGTGAGGACATTAATAATAATTATAGTATGAATGAACATGCACAATGTACTGTACATGTTTCAAAGCAGACAACCATAGTCCCTATGTCCAAGAACGCAAAGGTAACATCTATAGCTATGAAATGCTTTGAAAAACTGGTCATGGCTCACATCAACACCATCATCTTGGACCCACACCAATTTGCATACTGCCCCAACAGATCCACAGATGACGCAATCTCTATTGCACGTTCCCACCTGGATAAAAGGAACACCTATGTACATGAGACTGCTGTTTATTGAATACAGCTCAGCGTTCAACACAATAGTGCCCTCCAAGCGTATCACTAAGGACCAGACTGCAAGGCACTACAGAGGGTAGTGTGTATGGCCCAGTACATCACTGGGGCCGAGCTCCCTGCCATCCAGGAACTCTATACCAGGCTGTGAAAGAGGAAGGACCTAAAAATGGTCGAAGACTCCAGCCACCCAAGTCATAGACTGTTCCCACGGCAAACGGTCCCGATGCACCAAGTCTGGAACCAATCGGACCAATCCTAAATAGTTAGTTAAATACAGTACCTAATTAATGAAATAGCTACTCAGACTAGAACTTTTTCGACTCATCTCATACGCTGCTGCCACTGTTTATTATCTGGTGTTTTATTCCTAGTTATATGTACACATACAGTTGAAGTCGGAAGTTTACAAACACCTTTAAACTCAGTTTTTCACAATTCCTGACATTTACTCCTAATACAAATTCCCAGTCTTAGGTTAGTTAGGATCACCACTGTGTGAAATGTCAGAATAATAGTAGAGAGAATGATTTATTTGAGCTTTTATTTCTTTCATCACATTCCCAGTGGGTCAGAAGTTTACATACACTCAATTAGTATTTGGTAGCATTACCTTTAAATTGTTTAACTTGGGTCAAACGTTTTGGGTAGCCTTCCAGAGCTTCCCACAACAAGTTGGGTGAATTTTGGTACATTCCTCCTGACAGAGCTGGTGTAACTGAGTCAGGTTTGTAGGCCTCCTTGCTCACATGCTTTTTCAGTTCTGCCAAAAATGTTCTATGGGATTGATCTCAGGGCTTTGTGATGGCCACTCCAATACCTTGACTCTGTTGTCCTTAAGCCAATTTGCCACAGGTTTGGAAGTATGCTTGGGGTCATTGTCCATTTGGAAGACCCATTTGCGACCAAGCTTTAACTGATGTCTTGAGATGTTGCTTCCAATATATCCACATAATTTCCCATCCTCATGACCTCATCTATTTTATGAAGTGCACCAGTCCCTTCTGCAGCAAAGCACCCCCACAACATGATGCTGCCACCCCCGTGCTTCACGGTTGGGATGGTGTTCTTCAGCTTGCAAGCTTCCCCCTTGTTATGTTTGGAGGAAAAATGGTCATTATGGCCAAACAGTTCTATATTTGTTTTATCAGACTAGAGGACATTAAACCAAAAAGTACAATCTTTGTTGTCCCCATGTGCAGTTGCAAACCGTAGTCTGGCTTTTTTTAATGGTGGTTTTGAACAGTGGCTTCTTCCTTACTGAGCGGCCTTTCAGGTTATGTCGATATAGGACTCTTTTAACTGTGGATATAGATACTTTTGTACCTGTTTCCTCCATCTTCACAAGGTCCATTGCTGTTGTTCTGGGTGTGATTTGCACTTTTCGCACCAAAAATACATTCCACTCTAGGAGACAGAACGCGTCTCCTCTGGAGCGTTATGATGGCTGCGTGGTCCCATGGTGTTTATACTTGCGTACTATTGTTTGTACAGATGAACGTGGTACCTTCAGGCGTTTGGAAATTGCTCCCAGGATGAACCAGACTTGTGGAGGTCTACAATTTATTTTCTGAGGTCTTGGCTGATTTCTTTTGATTTTCCAATGATGTCAAGCAAAGGGGCATTCACTTTGAAGGTAGGCCTTGAAATGCATCCACAGGTTCACCTCCAATTGACTCAAGTGATGTCAGTTAGCATATCAGAAGCTTCTAATGCCATGACATCATTTTCTGGAGTTTTCCAAGCTGTTTAAAGGCAGTCAACTTAGAGTATGTAAACTTCTGACCCACTGGAATTGTGATACAGTGAATTAAAGGTGAAATAATCTGTCTGTAAACAATTGTTGGAAAAATGACTTGTGTCATGCACAAAGTAGATGTCCTAACCGACTTGCCAAAACTATAGTTTGTTAACAAGACATTTGTGGAGTGGTTTTAATGACTCCAACCTAAGTGTATGAACACTTCTGACTTCAACTGTATCTACCTCAATTACCTTGTGCCCCTGCACATCGACTCTGTACTGGTACCACATGTATACAGACAAGTTATCATTACTCATTGTGTCTATTATTACTTTTATTATTACATGTTTTACTTTTCTATTATTTATTTATTGTATTTCTCTCTGCATTGGCAGGGCCCGTGAGTAAGTATTTCACTTTTAGTCCACACCTGTTGTTTACAGAGCATGTGACGAAGAAAATGTGATTTGAATAAAAAAAAGTATTTGCATCTTATTTGGGATAGTCCCTACATATAGTCTATGGATGTTCATCTAACTATCCACTAACCTTAACCCTGGCCATAACCCTAACCCTAAAGCCCTAGTCATAACCCTAAAGCTAACCCTATAGCCCTAGTCCTAAAGCTAACCCTATAGCCCTAGTCCTAAAGCTAACCCTATAGCCCTAGTCCTAAAGCTAACCCTATAGCCCTAGTCCTAAAGCTAACCCTATAGCCCTAGTCCTAAAGCTAACACTATAGCCCTAAAGCTAGCCCTAGTCCTAAAGATAGCCCTAGTCCTAAAGCTAACCCTATAGCCCTAGTCCTAACCCTAAAGCTAACCCCATAGCCCTAGTCCTAACCCCATAGCCCTAGTCCTAACCCTAAAGCTAACACTATAGCCCTAGTCCTAAAGCTAACACTATAGCCCTAGTCCTAAAGCTAACACTATAGCCCTAGTCCTAAAGCTAACACTATAGCCCTAGTCCTAAAGCTAACACTATAGCCCTAGTCCTAAAGCTAACACTATAGCCCTAGTCCTAAAGCTAACACTATAGCCCTAGTCCTAAAGCTAACACTATAGCCCTAGTCCTAAAGCTAACACTATAGCCCTAGTCCTAAAGCTAACACTATAGCCCTAGTCCTAAAGATAGCCCTAGCCCTAAATCTAGCCCTAGTCCTAAAGCTAACCCTATAGCCCTAGCCCTAAATCTAGCCCTAGTCCTAAAGATAGCCCTAGTCCTAAAGCTAACCCTATAGCCCTAGTCCTAACCCTAGTCCTAACCCCATAGCCCTAGTCCTAACCCCATAGCCCTAGTCCTAACCCTAAAGCTAACACTATAGCCCTAGTCCTAAAGCTAACACTATAGCCCTAGTCCTAAAGCTAACACTATAGCCCTAGTCCTAAAGCTAACACTATAGCCCTAGTCCTAAAGCTAACACTATAGCCCTAGTCCTAAAGCTAACACTATAGCCCTAGTCCTAAAGCTAACACTATAGCCCTAGTCCTAAAGCTAACACTATAGCCCTAGTCCTAAAGCTAACACTATAGCCCTAGTCCTAAAGCTAACACTATAGCCCTAGTCCTAAAGCTAACACTATAGCCCTAGTCCTAAAGCTAACACTATAGCCCTAGTCCTAAAGCTAACACTATAGCCCTAGTCCTAAAGCTAACACTATAGCCCTAGTCCTAAAGCTAACACTATAGCCCTAGTCCTAAAGCTAACACTATAGCCCTAGTCCTAAAGCTAACACTAGTCCTAAAGATAGCCCTAGTCCTAAAGATAGCCCTATAGCCCTAGTCCTAAAGCTAGCCCTATAGCCCTAGTCCTAAAGATAGCCCTAGCCCTAAATCTAGCCCTAGTCCTAAAGCTAACCCTATAGCCCTAGCCCTAAATCTAGCCCTAGTCCTAAAGATAGCCCTAGTCCTAAAGCTAACCCTATAGCCCTAGTCCTAACCCTAGTCCTAACCCCATAGCCCTAGTCCTAACCCCATAGCCCTAGTCCTAACCCTAAAGCTAACACTATAGCCCTAGTCCTAAAGCTAACACTATAGCCCTAGTCCTAAAGCTAACACTATAGCCCTAGTCCTAAAGCTAACACTATAGCCCTAGTCCTAAAGCTAACACTATAGCCCTAGTCCTAAAGCTAACACTATAGCCCTAGTCCTAAAGCTAACACTATAGCCCTAGTCCTAAAGCTAACACTATAGCCCTAGTCCTAAAGCTAACACTATAGCCCTAGTCCTAAAGCTAACACTATAGCCCTAGTCCTAAAGCTAACACTATAGCCCTAGTCCTAAAGCTAACACTATAGCCCTAGTCCTAAAGCTAACACTATAGCCCTAGTCCTAAAGCTAACACTATAGCCCTAGTCCTAAAGCTAACACTATAGCCCTAGTCCTAAAGCTAACACTATAGCCCTAGTCCTAAAGCTAACACTATAGCCCTAGTCCTAAAGCTAACACTATAGCCCTAGTCCTAAAGCTAACACTATAGCCCTAGTCCTAAAGCTAACACTATAGCCCTAGTCCTAAAGCTAACACTATAGCCCTAGTCCTAAAGCTAACACTAGTCCTAAAGCTAACACTAGTCCTAAAGATAGCCCTAGTCCTAAAGATAGCCCTAGTCCTAAAGATAGCCCTATAGCCCTAGTCCTAAAGCTAGCCCTAGTCCTAAAGATAGCCCTAGTCCTAAAGCTAACCCTATAGCCCTAGTCCTAAAGATAGCCCTAGTCCTAAAGATAGCCCTAGTCCTAAAGATAGCCCTAGTCCTAAAGATAGCCCTATAGCCCTAGTCCTAAAGCTAACCCTATAGCCCTAGTCCTAAAGATAGCCCTATAGCCCTAGTCCTAAAGATAGCCCTATAGCCCTAGTCCTAAAGCTAACCCTAGTCCTAAAGATAGCCCTAGTCCTAAAGCTAGCCCTAGTCCTAAAGCTAACCCTATAGCCCTAGTCCTAAAGCTAACCCTATAGCCCTAGTCCTAAAGATAGCCCTTGTCCTAAAGCTAACCCTATAGCCCTAGTCCTAAAGATAGTCCTAAAGCTAACCCTATAGCCCTAGTCCTAAAGCTAACACTATAGCCCTAAAGCTAGCCCTAGTCCTAAAGATAGCCCTAGTCCTAAAGCTAACCCTATAGCCCTAGTCCTAACCCTAAAGCTAACCCCATAGCCCTAGTCCTAACCCCATAGCCCTAGTCCTAACCCCATAGCCCTAGTCCTAAAGCTAACACTATAGCCCTAGTCCTAAAGCTAACACTATAGCCCTAGTCCTAAAGCTAACACTATAGCCCTAGTCCTAAAGCTAACACTATAGCCCTAGTCCTAAAGCTAACACTATAGCCCTAGTCCTAAAGCTAACACTATAGCCCTAGTCCTAAAGCTAACACTATAGCCCTAGTCCTAAAGCTAACACTATAGCCCTAGTCCTAAAGCTAACACTATAGCCCTAGTCCTAAAGCTAACACTATAGCCCTAGTCCTAAAGCTAACACTATAGCCCTAGTCCTAAAGCTAACACTATAGCCCTAGTCCTAAAGCTAACACTATAGCCCTAGTCCTAAAGCTAACACTATAGCCCTAGTCCTAAAGCTAACACTATAGCCCTAGTCCTAAAGCTAACACTATAGCCCTAGTCCTAAAGCTAACACTATAGCCCTAGTCCTAAAGCTAACACTATAGCCCTAGTCCTAAAGCTAACACTATAGCCCTAGTCCTAAAGCTAACACTATAGCCCTAGTCCTAAAGCTAACACTATAGCCCTAGTCCTAAAGCTAACACTATAGCCCTAGTCCTAAAGCTAACACTATAGCCCTAGTCCTAAAGCTAACACTATAGCCCTAGTCCTAAAGCTAACACTATAGCCCTAGTCCTAAAGCTAACACTATAGCCCTAGTCCTAAAGCTAACACTATAGCCCTAGTCCTAAAGCTAACACTAGTCCTAAAGATAGCCCTAGTCCTAAAGATAGCCCTATAGCCCTAGTCCTAAAGCTAGCCCTATAGCCCTAGTCCTAAAGATAGCCCTATAGCCCTAGTCCTAAAGATAGCCCTAGCCCTAAATCTAGCCCTAGTCCTAAAGCTAGCCCTAAATCTAGCCCTAGCCCTAGTCCTAAAGCTAACCCTATAGCCCTAGTCCTAACCCTAGTCCTAACCCCATAGCCCTAGTCCTAACCCCATAGCCCTAGTCCTAAAGCTAACACTATAGCCCTAGTCCTAAAGCTAACACTATAGCCCTAGTCCTAAAGCTAACACTATAGCCCTAGTCCTAAAGCTAACACTATAGCCCTAGTCCTAAAGCTAACACTATAGCCCTAGTCCTAAAGCTAACACTATAGCCCTAGTCCTAAAGCTAACACTATAGCCCTAGTCCTAAAGCTAACACTATAGCCCTAGTCCTAAAGCTAACACTATAGCCCTAGTCCTAAAGCTAACACTATAGCCCTAGTCCTAAAGCTAACACTATAGCCCTAGTCCTAAAGCTAACACTATAGCCCTAGTCCTAAAGCTAACACTATAGCCCTAGTCCTAAAGCTAACACTATAGCCCTAGTCCTAAAGCTAACACTATAGCCCTAGTCCTAAAGCTAACACTATAGCCCTAGTCCTAAAGCTAACACTATAGCCCTAGTCCTAAAGCTAACACTATAGCCCTAGTCCTAAAGCTAACACTATAGCCCTAGTCCTAAAGCTAACACTATAGCCCTAGTCCTAAAGCTAACACTATAGCCCTAGTCCTAAAGCTAACACTATAGCCCTAGTCCTAAAGCTAACACTATAGCCCTAGTCCTAAAGCTAACACTATAGCCCTAGTCCTAAAGCTAACACTATAGCCCTAGTCCTAAAGCTAACACTATAGCCCTAGTCCTAAAGCTAACACTATAGCCCTAGTCCTAAAGCTAACACTATAGCCCTAGTCCTAAAGCTAACACTATAGCCCTAGTCCTAAAGCTAACACTATAGCCCTAGTCCTAAAGCTAACACTATAGCCCTAGTCCTAAAGCTAACACTATAGTCCTAAAGCTAACACTATAGCCCTAAAGATAGCCCTAGTCCTAAAGATAGCCCTAGTCCTAAAGATAGCCCTAGTCCTAAAGATAGCCCTAGTCCTAAAGATAGCCCTATAGCCCTAGTCCTAAAGCTAGCCCTAGTCCTAAAGCTAGCCCTAGTCCTAAAGCTAACCCTATAGCCCTAGTCCTAAAGCTAACCCTATAGCCCTAGTCCTAAAGATAGCCCTTGTCCTAAAGCTAACCCTATAGCCCTAGTCCTAAAGATAGTCCTAAAGCTAACCCTATAGCCCTAGTCCTAAAGCTAACCCTATAGCCCTAGTCCTAAAGCTAACCCTATAGCCCTAGTCCTAAAGCTAACACTATAGCCCTAAAGCTAGCCCTAGTCCTAAAGATAGCCCTAGTCCTAAAGCTAACCCTAGTCCTAAAGCTAACCCTATAGCCCTAGTCCTAACCCCATAGCCCTAGTCCTAACCCTAAAGCTAACACTATAGCCCTAGTCCTAAAGCTAACACTATAGCCCTAGTCCTAAAGCTAACACTATAGCCCTAGTCCTAAAGCTAACACTATAGCCCTAGTCCTAAAGCTAACACTATAGCCCTAGTCCTAAAGCTAACACTATAGCCCTAGTCCTAAAGCTAACACTATAGCCCTAGTCCTAAAGCTAACACTATAGCCCTAGTCCTAAAGCTAACACTATAGCCCTAGTCCTAAAGCTAACACTATAGCCCTAGTCCTAAAGCTAACACTATAGCCCTAGTCCTAAAGCTAACACTATAGCCCTAGTCCTAAAGCTAACACTATAGCCCTAGTCCTAAAGCTAACACTATAGCCCTAGTCCTAAAGCTAACACTATAGCCCTAGTCCTAAAGCTAACACTATAGCCCTAGTCCTAAAGCTAACACTATAGCCCTAGTCCTAGTCCTAAAGATAGCCCTAGCCCTAAATCTAGCCCTAGTCCTAAAGCTAACCCTATAGCCCTAGCCCTAAATCTAGCCCTAGTCCTAAAGATAGCCCTAGTCCTAAAGCTAACCCTATAGCCCTAGTCCTAACCCCATAGCCCTAGTCCTAACCCTAAAGCTAACACTATAGCCCTAGTCCTAAAGCTAACACTATAGCCCTAGTCCTAAAGCTAACACTATAGCCCTAGTCCTAAAGCTAACACTATAGCCCTAGTCCTAAAGCTAACACTATAGCCCTAGTCCTAAAGCTAACACTATAGCCCTAGTCCTAAAGCTAACACTATAGCCCTAGTCCTAAAGCTAACACTATAGCCCTAGTCCTAAAGCTAACACTATAGCCCTAGTCCTAAAGCTAACACTATAGCCCTAGTCCTAAAGCTAACACTAGTCCTAAAGATAGCCCTAGTCCTAAAGCTAACCCTAGTCCTAAAGATAGCCCTAGTCCTAAAGATAGCCCTATAGCCCTAGTCCTAAAGCTAGCCCTAGTCCTAAAGATAGCCCTAGTCCTAAAGCTAACCCTATAGCCCTAGTCCTAAAGCTAACCCTATAGCCCTAGTCCTAAAGATAGCCCTATAGCCCTAGTCCTAAAGCTAACCCTATAGCCCTAGTCCTAAAGATAGCCCTATAGCCCTAGTCCTAAAGATAGCCCTATAGCCCTAGTCCTAAAGCTAACCCTAGTCCTAAAGATAGCCCTAGTCCTAAAGCTAGCCCTAGTCCTAAAGCTAACCCTATAGCCCTAGTCCTAAAGCTAACCCTATAGCCCTAGTCCTAAAGATAGCCCTTGTCCTAAAGCTAACCCTATAGCCCTAGTCCTAAAGATAGTCCTAAAGCTAACCCTATAGCCCTAGTCCTAAAGCTAACCCTATAGCCCTAGTCCTAACCCTAAAGCTAACCCTAGCCCGGCTGTAGCTACAAAGGTAGACAGGTCTTATAGCTCATCATCAAAGCCTGCAGTTCTGTCTGGGTGTCAGAGATACTAACCAATAATATCAGGTCATCTCTGGCTCCAGACTTGTAGTTCCTGTCACCTCACACCGTGGTTGAGGCTCTTGTCATCTTTCTAATGTCAGTTAGACCATGAAGAACAAACTGCAAGAAAGGGGCTGTTATTCCGAGGTAAAGCTAGGGGTAATAAGAGTGCAAACTTACGAGTAAATGCTTGCTTACGTATTTAAGAAAACAGATATTTTGAGTTCTTACAGTACATGCATGAACTATGATATGTGGATTCTTTATTAATATAAATATATATCTTTCAGCTTTGTCTCTTGCTGTTGTTGTCACTCAGTCTGTTTGGAGCACCTTCACTCTTGGAGACACAGTTGATTTGGAATGCTTCATCACTGTGGATGACGATGACCGGACAAGCCCCAGATGTTATCTCTGTATTCTCACTGCAATTGTCTTTGGAGAGTTTGACAAAAAGCTTTGCTTTGCTACAAGGAAGAGTGGCACCAGATTTGTGCTGACCATCTCAGATTCCACGGCATCCAACATGGGGATGTATTACTGTGCTGCAATTGATTATGAAAGCATGATCTTCGGGAGTTGTGTTTTTCTGAAACATCAGGGTACATCTGATACATTCAGGTGTTTTATCTTCTATTTTAGCAAACATGTTGTATTTGGAAATTGTGCAAATCATTGATGGTAATGTGATTTTCTTTCCTGGAAAAGCTGCAGATTCCAGGACCCAGCATGTGGAACAGCAGTCTGTGTCTGAGTCAGTCTAGCCAGGAGAGTCTGAACTGTAAAATACACAATGAGACCTGTGCAGGAGAACAGTGTCTTATTGGTTCAGACATGGCTCAGGAGAATCCATTCCCGGAATAATTTACACCCATGGAGACAGGAGTGATCAGTATGAGAAGAGCCCTGAGGCTGGGTCTCCTACACAGAGCTGTGTCTACAACCTCCCCAAGAGGAACCTCAGCCTCTCTGATGCTGGGACTTACTATTGTGCTGTTTGGGAACAGGACCAAGTTGGATGTTGAAGGTAGCTAACATTTCTTAACCCATTTGCTATTATTAGAAAGACATTAACATTACAGTTAATGATTGATAACATGTTTTCGGCTGCTGCCCAACGCACAATAGTGGAGTGATACAGTATAGTTAATATCTTTCAGATGGTGATGTTGATCCACAGATGAGAATCCTGGTCCTTCTCTCCATCATAGGAACTGGAGTTCTCCTCTGCTGTCCTACCATCTTCATCTACACCATCAGGAAATAGATACATCTATGGCCAATATCAATAGAACATATGTGGTATGTTACTTGCTTTCACCAAATCCCTGTGTATTCACTTATTGTATTAGCATGAATAAATAGCACTGTGAACATTGATACGGACTTACGTCGTTCTGTTTGAGGGAGTGGGTCAGAGGTTTTCATGAAGGAAAATAGCTGATCAAACTATTGAGATGACACCCAATACTTTAGGTTTTGGGAAAGGCTTTTAGATTGTTTGTATTCTTCACATACTTCGCACATCTGACTGAGCGGAAGGTGTCAGGTGTTTATCATCCAGGTGAAGAGGTGTGAAAAGAAAATGTGTTTTTTTTTGTACAGTGGTGTTGTGAGAGCTGAAGGCCAGTCTTCCTGTTGTGCAGGTTGTTTGTCTTCAGCAGGGAGAGGGTGACGCATGATATGTCTATTGTCTCCATCTCACATCATTGTCAACAGCCCGTCAAATCACTCACACATGTTACGTGGTGAAAAGTGACCAGGTTCTTTTGAGCAGGCACACTCATAAAAACAAAAAACAAAGGTGCTACCTAGAACCAAAAAGGGTTATTTGCCTGTCACATAGAGCACCGTTTGAAAAAACATTTTTTTTGGTTCCAGGTAGAACATTTTCAACAAAGAAATGTGTCGGTGGGCAGAGAGGAGATATATATATATATATATATCTCACAGTGTTAGTCTGAGAGGCCCAGTGATGTTCACCTCAGCAGGTCTCACTCATCACTGAGCTGCTCCTCCCTGTCACTCACACCACAGGAAGTGATGCCTTCCTCACTGGCTCCTTGACCTCAGACTCCAATCATATTCTCCTTATAAAGGCAACTAGCTGCTTTTCAGAATAGGGGGCTGTGATCAGTGGAGTCAAGACAGGAAATACAAAGTGGCGAGTTTGATAAAACTAATCAATGTAATACAATTGTCCTATGCTAGGTACTTTGTCCTTTAAGACAGACACAACATGGGTCAGAATTGAAAGAGAGAGAACAAAAGTTAAGAAGTATTTGTGAATAAAACATATTCTTCATGCACAAGATATACAAACCTAAATACAGTCACAACTACACCACAGGTCCAATGTTTTAGGACACCTACTCATTCAAGTGTTTTTCTTTATTTTTACTATTATATTACTACATTGTAGAATAATAGTGAAGACATAAACACTATGGAAAAACACATATGGAATCATATAGTAACCAAAAAAGTGTTAAACAAACTCAAATATAAAATATATTTTGAATTCTTCAAATAGCCACCCTTTGCCTTGATGACAGCTTTGCACACTCTTGGCATTCTCTCAACCAGCTTCATGAGGTAGTCACCTGGAATGCATTTCAATTAACAGGTGTGCCTTGTTAAAAGTGAACTGGTGGAATTTCTTTCCTTAATGCATTCGAGACAATTATTTATTTTGTGACAAGTTAGGGGTGGTATACAGAAGATAGCGCTATTTGGTAAAAGACCAAGTCCATATTATGGCAGGAACAGCTCAAATAAGCAAAGAGAAAAGACAGTCCATCATTATTTTAAGACATTATTTTAAGCATTTTTCCTATTTTGTTGCCTTACATCCTGGAATTAAAATGGATTTTGGGGGGGTTGATTCATTTGATTTACACAACATGCCTACCACATTTAAGATGGAAAATATTTTTCATTGTGAAACAAAGTAATAAGACAAAATAACGGAAAACTTGAACGTGCATAACTATTCACCTCCCCCCAAAGTCAATGCTCTGTAGAGCCACCTTTTGAAGCAATTACAGCTGTAAGTCATTTGGGGTATGTCTCTATAAGCTTGGCACATCTTGCAATTGGGATTTCTGCCCATTCTTCAAGGCAAAACTGCTCCAGCTTCAAGTTGGATGGGTTCCACTTTTGTACAGCAATCTTTAAGTCATACCACAGATTCTCAATTTGATTGAGGTCTGGGCTTTGACTAGGCCATTCCAAGACATTTAAATGTTCCCCTTAACCTCACTAGGGTAGGGGACACTAGGGTAGGGGACAGCAAATCCAAATAATAATCAATTTAAATTACAGGTTGTAATGCAACAAAATAGGAAAAACGCCAAGGGGGTGAATACTTTTGCAGGGCGCTGTATATCTTCAAACTAAGGGCAACCATGGCAGTTAAAAGATGGAGCCGAAGAACATGTCTGACGTTTTACATTCTCCCAACCAATTGTGCGATTTTATACATTTTTAACGTTTTGTTTAACTTATCTTTTCAAACTTATTGTGTACATAATGTTGCTGCTATCGTCTCTTATGACTGAAAATAACTTCTGGGCATCAGAAAAGCGATTACCCACTGCAGACTGGAAGAAACCTTTTCCTTTAACGAGTCCGATGAGAAGGATATTCTGCTTTCACTGGAACAGGCCCAGATCCACGCCTTTTGCATGAGAAAAGATGCCGGAAAAGAGGCCCCAGATCGGGCACCCTTCTGAGAATCCGGAGGCGAGAGAGTAAACACCCTTTGCCTTCCATTATTCTTGCTAACGTGCAATCATTGTAAAATAAAATTGATGACCTACGATTAAGATTATCCTACCAATGGGACAGTAAAAACTGTAACATCTTATGTTTTACAGAGACGTTGCTGAACAAAGATACGGACAATATAGAGCTAGCAGGATTTTCCATGCACCGGCAGAACAGAGACGCTCCCTCTGGTAGGACGAGGCGTGAGGGTGTGTATCTTTTGGTCAATAACAGCTGGTGTGCGATGTCTAATATTAAAGAAGTCTCAAGGTATTGCTCGCCTGAGGTAGAGTACCTTATGATAAGCTGTAGACCACACTATCTACCAAGAGTTCTCATCTGTATTATTCATCGCCATCTATTTACTACAACAAAGTGAAGCTGGCACTAAGGCCGCTCTCAACCAACTATAAGGCCATAAGCAAAGAAGAAAATCCTCACCCAGAAGCGGCGCACCTAGTGGCCGGGGACACAGCGATGTATTCATAGCTGTCCCCCGCCCTCCATTTGGCAAATCTGACCATTATTCTATCCCCCTGATTCCTGTATACAAGCAAAAACTAAAGCAGGAAGTACAAGTGACTCACTCAATAAGGAAGTGGTCAAATGACATGGATGCTACACTGCAGGACTGTTTTGCTAGCACAGACTGGAATATGTTCCAGGATTCATCCATTGGCATTAAGGAATACACCACCTCAGTCATTGGCTTCATCAATAAGTGCATCGATGTCGTCATCCCCACAGTGACTGTACATATCCCAACCAGAAGCCATGGATTACAAGCAACATCCGCATCGAGCTAAAGGCTAGAGCTGCCACTTTCAAGGAGCGGGAGACTAATCCGGACGCTTATAAGAAATCCCGCAATGCCCTCAGAGGAACCATCAAACAATCAAAGCATCAGTACAGGATTAAGATTGAACCCTACCACACCGGCTCTGACGCTCGTCGCAAGTGGCAGGGCTTGAAAACTATTACAGACTTCAAAGGGAAACCCAGATGTGAGCTGGCCAGTGACGCGAGCCTATCAGACAAGTTAAATGCATTTTATGCTCGCTTCGAGGCAAGCGACACTGAAGCATGCACGAGAGCACCAGCCGTTCTGGATGACTGTGATAACGCTCTCGGTAGCCGATGTGAACAAAACCTTTAAACAGGTCAACATTCACAAAGCCGCTGAGCCAGATGGATAACCAGGACGTGTACTCAAAGCATGCGTAGACCAACTGTCAAGTGTCTTCACTGACATTTTCAACCTCTCCCTGACTGTCTGTAATACCTACATGTTTCAAGCTGATCACCATAGTCCCTGTGCCCAAGGAAGCGAAGGTAACCTGCCTGAATGATTACCGCCCCGTGGCACTCACGTTGGTAGCCATGAAGTGCTTTGAAAGGCTGGTCATGGCTCACATCAACAGCATCCTCCTGGACACCCTAGACCACCTACAATTCGCATACCGCCCCAACAGATCCACAGATGACGCAATCTCAATCGCACTCCACACTCCCCTTTCTCACCTGGACAAAAGGAACACCTATGTGAGAATGCTGTTCATTGACTACAGCTCAGCGTTCAACACCATAGTGCCCTCAAAGCTCATCACTAAGCTAAGGACTCTGGGACTAAACACCTCCCTCTGCAAATGGATCCGGGACTTCCTGATGGACCACCCCCCGGTGGTAAGAGTAGGCAACAACAGGGGGCCCCACAGGGGTGTGTACTTAGTCCCCTCCTGTATTCCCTGTTCACCCACGACTGCGTAGACAAACACAACTCCAACACGATCATTAAGTTTGCTGACGACACATCTGTGGCAGGCCTGATCACCGACAATGAGAGAGCCTGTAGAGAGGAGGTCAGGGAACTGGCAATGTGGTGCCAGGACAACAACATCTCCCTCAATGTGAGCAAGACAAAGGAGCTGATCGTGGACTACAGGAAAAGGCTCCCATTAACATCGAAGGGGGCTGTAGTTGAGAGTTTCAAGTTCCTTGGTGTCCACATCACCAGCAAACTATCATCACCGCCTGTAATGGCAACTGCTCGGCATCTGACCGCAAGGCACTACAGAGGGTAGTGCGAACGACCCAGTACATCACTGGGGCCAAGCTTCCTATCATCCAGGACCTATATAATCGGTGGTGTCAGAGAAAAGCCCATAAAATTGTCAGAGACTCCAGTCACCCAAGTTATAGACTGTTTTCTCTGCTACCGCAATGTAAGTGGTACCGGAGCGCCAAGTCCAGGACCAAAAGGCTCCTCAACAGCTTCTACCACCAAGCCATAAGACTGCTGAACAATTCATAAAATCGCCACCGGACAATTTACCCTTCCTTTTGTACACTGCTGCTACTCGCTGATTGTTTGTTACCTATGCATAGTCACTTCACCCCCAGCTACATGTACAGTTTACCTCAACTAGCTTGTACCCCCGCCCACTGACTTGGTACCGGTGCCCCCTGTATATAGCCTTGTTATTGTTATTGTATTACTTATTATTACTTTTTATTTTAGTCTACATGGTAAATATTTTATTTTTCTTGAACTGCACTGTTGGTTAAGGGCTTGTCAGTTAGCATTTCACGGTAAAGTCTACACTTGTTGTATTCGGCGCATGTGACAAATAAAGTTTGATTTGATTTTGATAAGATTTCCCAATTTCTTTTAAACCTTTATTTAACCAGGAGGGGCTCATTGAGATGTAAAATCTCTTTTTCAAGAGCGTCCTGGCCAAGATAGGCAGCACCAAGTCATTACAAAAATTACAGACAGACAACATGAAAAACTACAAGTAATCTAGTAAAACCATTGAATTTACAAGAGTATAACCAAATCAAAAACAGCAAATTAAAAACATTGACAGGTCAGGGAATCAGCCTCAAAATCCTTCATCAGTGATTTAGAAACACCAATCGGGACAAGTTCTTCCAGTTTAAAAGTATTTTGTAAGGCGTTCCAAGACGATGGCGCAGAGTACATAAAAGCCCTTTTACCAAATTCAGTTCGGACATTTGGAACAGTTAGCAGGATAAAGTCCAGCGAACGAAGAGAGTACCCACCACATTTCTGAACAATAAAAATGCACAAATAAAAAAGATAGTAAACCCCAAATGGCTTTGTAAATAAAAGTATACCAGTGACTGAGCCTACGAGTGACTAGAAAAGGACAGCCAACCCTGGTATACAAAGTGCGTAAGGGTTATGCAGTTTAAAATAAATCTCAAAGTGCCATGGTAAAGAGTGTCAATTGATCTCAAACACTGAGCGGAAGCATTCATATATAACATATCCCCATAGCCTAGTAAAGGCATAAATGTAGCTGATACTAGCCTCCTTCTGGCTTCAAAAGAAAAACAGGCCTTATTCCTAAAATAAAATCCCAATTTCAGCTTCAATTTTTTTGTAAGTTGTTGAATATGCTATTTAAAACCTCTATCTTTGCCCTGACAGGTAGTATTAGGTGAAAGGTTCAGAGGTCTATTTCTTGCATTAGAAAACACCATTAGTTTAGTTTTGTCAGTATTGAGGATCAGCTTCAATTGACACAATGCATGTTGAACAGTATAAAAAGCAGTTTGCATGTTCTGGAAAGCTTTTGTAAGAGACGAGGCACAACAGTAAATAACAGTATCATCAGCATAAAAATGAAGTTGTGCATTTTGGACATTTGTCTAAATCATTTATATAAATAGTGAATAAGAGAGGACCAAGTACAGAGCCTTGGGTCACACAATTAAAGACAGATAATTTAACAGACATAAGCCCATCAAATTGAGTGCACTGAGTTCTATCAGATAGATAGTTAGCAAACCATGCAACTGCATGCTCCAAAAGACCAACAATCAACAATCTCTGCCTTAGTATAGCATGATCAACTGTATCAAAAGCCTTAGAGAGCAATAAAAAGTGAGACGCAGTGCTGTTTTTTGTCAAGCGCTTCAGTGATATCATTTAAAACATTCATGGCTGCTGTAATTGTGCTTTGCTTCTTCCAGAAGCCCGATTGGTACATTAATAAAATAGTGTTAGTAAATAAAAACTATTTTAACTGTTGACTTACAAGGGTTTCAAGTATTTTCACCAGGGGTGACCGCTTTGAGATTGGCCTATAGTTATTTAAAAGAGTTGGATCTCCCCCTTTTAACCAGTTATGCATTAGGGGGCGCTATTACATTTTTTGGATGAAAAACGTTCCCGTTTGCTTCGAGGAGAAACACAGCTGCCACGAATGATTTATCATCGAATAGATATGTGAAAAACACCTTGAGGATTGATTCTAAACAACGTTTGCCATGTTTCTGTTGATATTATGGAGTTAATTTGGTAAAAAGTTCGGCGTTGTAGAGACTGCATTTTCAGATTTTTTTCTTAGCCAAACGTGATGAACAAAACAGCGATTTCTCCTACACAAGTAATATTTTTGGAAAAACTGAACATTTGCTATCTAACTGAGTCTCCTCATTGAAAACATCATAAATTCTTCAAAGGTAAATTATTTTATTTGAATGCTTTTCTTGTTTTTGTGAAAATGTTGCCTGCTGAATGCTAGGCTTAATGCTATGCTAGCTATCAATACTCTTACACAAATGCTTGTGTAGTTATGGTTGAAAAACACAATTTGAAAATCTGAGATGACAGTGTTGTTAACAAAAGGCTAAGCTTGTGAGCCAATATTTATTTCATTTAATTTGCGATGTTCATGAATAGAAAAAGTTGCGTTATGCTAATGCCTTATAGTTGAAGTATTTTTCTGTCGATTTCTCAGCCAAGCAGGATGAACAAACGTGACGTTTTTTGCCTACAAAAATATTATTTTTGGAAAAAAGGAACATTTGCTATCTAACTGGGAGTCTCCTGAGTGAAAGCATCTGAAGTTCTTCAAAGATTAATGATTTAATTGGGTTGTTTTTCTTATTTTTGTGAAAATGTTGCCTGCTGCCAGCACAGCCTAGCATAGCATTATGCTATGCTAAACTTACACAAATGCTTGTCTAGCGTTGGCTGTAACGCATATTTTAAATCTGAGATGACAGTGTTGTTAACAAAAGGCTAAGCTTGTGTTTGAATATATTTATTTCATTTCATTTGCGATTTTCATGAATAGGAAACGTTGCGTTATGGTAATGTGCTTGAGGCTATGATTACGCTCCCGGATACGGGATTGCTCGTCGCTAGAGGTTAACCTCTTGCCTCTACCTGGGACGCTTGCGTCCCAACTAGAGCTCTGGAAATGCAAATGCGCTACGCTAAATGCTAATAGTATTAGTTAAAACTCAAAAGTTCATTAAAATACACATGCAGGGTATCAAATTAAAGCTACACTCGTTGTGAATCCAGGCAACAAGTCCGATTTTTAAAATGCTTTTCGGCGACAGCATGAGAAGCTATTATCTGATAGCATGCACCAATACACTACAACAGAAAAGCACAGCAGGGGACGTAAACAAAATAATTAGCATTTCGGCGTTACACAAACCGCACAATAAAATAGAAAACAGTCATTACCTTTCACCATCTTCTTTGTTGGCACTCCTAGATGTCCCATAAACACTATTGGGTCTTTATTTCGATTAAATCGGGCCATATAAAGCCAAGATATCGTTATATGTAGACTGTGTGATAAACGAAAAAACAGCGATTTCACAACGTAACGTCATTTTTAAAATTCAAAAGTAGACGATAAACTTTCACAAAACACTTCGAAATACGTTTGTAATGCTACTTTAGGTATTAGTAAACGTTAATAAGCGATAAAAATCATCCGTAGGCGATGTAAATATCATTAGCTGTCGTCTTGGAAAAAATTTCAGGAGAGAGCTCTTCCGGAATGATCTGGGCGGAGACCGGAGGTAAGCGGTGCCCCTGTTTCGGTTCAACCAAGAATCAAAGATGATTCAATTCACAAGACTCTAGACAACATGGGGATGCTGTGGGAGTTGAATGCTCGGTCTTATCTAATTCGGCTCACTGTTAACAATTGCTGGAAGTGGCGCAAGGATATTTATTTCCATTTTCTGTGATCAGGTTTTCCTGCGCTTTCCGATGTAACGCACGTTATGTAATAGCCACAGTCGTGATTTAACCAGTTTTAAAAACGTCCGAGGGTTTCCTATCCACACATTCTAACCATATGAACGTACTATATTCCTGGCATGAGTAGCAGGGCGCTGAAATGTTGCGCGATTTTTAACAAAATGTTCAAAAAAGTAGAGGGTCGACTGAAGAGGTTAAAAGTGGTAGGACAAATGCGGACTTCCAGATCATTGGAATTTCATTACATTCCAGGGTTAGATAGAACAGATCTGTACGTGGTTCAGCTATGAAATTAGCTGCTAGATTTAAAAAGCAGGGATCCAAAAGATCAGGACCTGCATGTTAAGGTTTTCTTCTGTCGAAGGAGAGGAGGACCAAAATGCAGCGTGGTTATTTCGATACATGTTTAATAAAAGATAAACACGAACAATACAAAACAATAAACGTACTGTGAAAACCTAAACAGCCTTATCTGGTGCAAACAAACACTGAGCTAGGAACAATCACCCACGAAATGCTCAAAGAATATGGCTGCCTAAATATGGTTCCCAATCAGAGACAACGATAAACACCTGCCTCTGATTGAGAACCACTCTAGGCAACCATAGACTTACCTAGACAACTCTACTATACCACAAACCCATTACCTACAAAAACCCCAAGACAAAAACACACCACATAAATAACCCATGTCACACCCTGGCCTGACCAAAATAATAAAGAAAACACAAAATACTAAGACCAGGGCGTGACACAGCAGACTTTCTCTGATCTAAGGATTTCGGAGCTTTATGTACCACCTGCACTGAGAATGGCAAGAAGCAAAAAGTTTGACCAGCTCTCACTGGTTCATCCACACAGGGTTGTACAGAGACAGAGGACACTGAATCAAACAGCCTACCAGATGACACAAAGTGCTCATTGAAACAATTCAGCATTTCAGTTTTGTCATATACAGCAACAGAGTCCTTCAAAACACATGCCGGTTATTCATTAAACTTTACTGTTACCAGACATAGACTTAATAGCCTTCCAAAACATTCTAGGGTCATTCAGGTTATCAGTGGTAACATACATAAAATATTCAGACTTGGCCTTCCTGATAAGAAAAGAACACTTGTTTCGTAACTGCCTAAAAATAAGCCAATCAGCATCAGAACATGATTTCCTTGCTTTAGCCCATGCTAGATTACAGTCGTGAATAATACAAGACAGCTCAGAAGATAACCATGGATTATCCCGCCCTTTAACCCTGAACATGCGGTATGGGGCATTTTTGTTTACTATTTGGAAAAAAACACCATGAAATAATTTCCAGGCAGTTTCCACATCAGGGATAAACTCAATCTTGCTCCAGTCAAAATAAAACAAATCATGAAAGAACCTGCTCATTAAAACACTTCAAATTTCTCTTACAAATAAAACGTGGGTTTGTCTTTGGAACCTTAGTATTTCTAACAGCAACAACAGCACAATGGTCACTTAAATCATTACAAAAAACACCAACCGCAGAATATTTATGTGGAACATTTGTCAATATCAAATCAATCAGGGTAGATTTATCTATAACAGCCAATCACAGTCATAGAGAGACCATTTTGAAACCTCAATATTCAAAGCAAGAAATTCCAACTGTTTACAAATAGTTTCAGACTTTGCCACACTTACATGAAATTTAGAGGATATGATCGGGGATATGATTTCAAAAGTGTAATTCTCACCTTTGCTGCATTTCATTTGAAAGCATAGATCATGTAAGATAAGCGCAATAGCGACAGCCCAACAGGAAGTTCAGCTCTGGCGTTCTGGTCTCTTGTAATCTGGGTTAAGTCAAGTCACAACAGGGGTATTTAGCCTACCTTCAGTATATCTTCGCTGTTCACTGCGAAAACCCTGAAATCTACTGAAATGCTGAATGAGAGCGCAGAATCTATCTCAGAAACAAAATAACTTTATTTGAGAAGTGTTGTATTACAGAGGTAGACTGTTCTGTTCCACTCAAGACGCAGGTTTTGAAGAGGCTGATAGCAGTTAGGATGTTCGCACCACTGTGCACATTTTTTCTTCTTGGAGAGATGGGTATGTTTAATTTACTTTTATTATAATGGCATGTTCAGTATATGTTTTTTAAACTCAGTCACTTTTAGCAATAGCTTTCATCAGGGAATATAATGATACAATACATTTTTATTTAAACTCAGACACTTTGAGGCATTCCAATCTTGCATGGTTATGTGTATATATAACATAATATATTGATATAGGATGTTGTCTTTTCTTTTGTTGTACAACAGCGTAACAGCCAATGTTGGGGACACAGTGACTTTGCAGCACTTCTATGAAGGCGACGTGGCCATGCATTTCTCCTGGTTCAAGCAACCCTTGGGAGAAAAACCTCAGCTCCTCTCAACCATCTATAAGTATGACAAGAGTCCTACATTTTACCATGAATTCAAGGGTAACCCTCAATTTTCAATGCAATGCGGCCAAGGAATTAATCACCTCAGTATCTCAGACTCAGTATCTCAGCTCGGATTCAGCCACGTACTACTTTGGGAGCGCTCACTCAAATGTGTTGGAATTTGGACAATTGTCTATGTAAAAGGTACAGTCCTGAGAAATGTATTTTAATATTCCGTAAAATATTTTTTGAGAAAGTCTGAATTGGTAGACAAAGAGTAGTGATGAGTTAACCTAAGCAAAAATCATTTTAGGATTTTTTTTTTTATATCAGGTATTATCACATTGTGAAGATTCTCTCATTGAGTAAGAACACTTGAAACAGCAAAGTTGTAGATAGTTAAGACAGATTTAACAAACATTTTAAACGCTCTTTTCAGATTCATGCTCCAACAGCAAGACAGTTGTACATCAGTCTGTGTCTGAGTCAGTCCAACCAGGAGACTCTGTGACTCTGAACTGTACAATACACACTGAGACTTGTGCAGGAGAACAGTGTCTATTGGTTCAGACATGGCGCAGGAGAATCCCATCCAGGAATAATTTACAACCCATGGAGACAGTAGTGATCAGTGTGAGAAGAGCCCTGAGGCTGGGTGTCCTACACAGAGCTGGGTCTACAACCTCCCCAAGAGGAACCTCAGCCTCTCTGATGCTGGGACTTACTACTGTGCTGTGGCCTTATGTGGGGAGATACTCTTTGGGAAAGGGACCAAGCTGGACATTCAAGATAAATCTCTTATGCTCTTTTGTTCAAATTACATAAACATTACATTTACGTACCCAGTTGATTATTATAAAAGAACATGTGTTCTCAATGACTTCATTAACATTTGAGTAATTTGCCAGAACTATCCAGAGAACTTTGGGTTAAGTGTCTTGCTTAAGGGCACATTGACAGTTCGGGGATTCAAACCAGTAACCTTTCATTTACTGGCCCAGTGCTCTTAACCACTAGGCTACCATCCACCCTACGTATTGACTTACCTGATCAAATAATTGCAAAATAAAATACATGCTATTACACTATAATAACCTCTACTGTATAATAGAAAACATGTCATTTGTTTCAGTGGGTGATACTCAAGTAGCGACTGAAGTGGATATGAGGATACTTGTCCTCTTCTCCTTCATAAGAACTGGATTTCTCCTCTGCTGTCTGACCATCTACCTCATCAGGAAATAGATGAATTCAATGATTCAGTTTTTCAATCCTTCAGCTGTTACAAATACAAATGTGGTTAACTGACTTTTCAAATGTTTCAGTGCTCGTCAGCTTTGGTAACATAACGTAAAGTAAAATGTTCATATTTCAGCCTTTTGACATGCTGAGGATTCATAAATACCCCCATAAATGCCTTTCTCCCCTCTCTCTTGACTACTGAAGGACTTGAATAGCCTTTGTTAAACATAGAGAGTCTGGGAACATCAAACGGTGGGGGGAAAGGAACCATATTTCGGTAATCCAACCAGTGGAAAATATGTGTTGGTACTTAATGAATATGATGTTAGTTCTGTTGTCATCTGAGGCATTATGACTGATGACAGGATGACATAAACTGTATCTGGGAATGTCTACATATTCTAGTTATCAGATTGACATGGAATAGTTGTGCAATTTAAATGTTTAAATATGAAAATATTTGTGAAAAGATGAAATGTAATTTTAGCTTTCAAATTAGATAATTGGGTTTTCATAAGGTTAGAGCTCTGCTCAATCAGTGGCCCGCCCTTGTGAAGAGACATGGGTTATAAACTATGAAACACACCCTTCTCTCCCTCCACTATATAAGCCCTTGATGAAAATGTAACCTCCTGTTCCGAGGACGTGAGGACGACCATCCCATGTTAAAAGGACTAACATGTCAACTACAGAACTAAGCCAACCTCAGCTTGAGCTTTAGTTGTGAATGGTATGAACTTTGAACTCCTATTCACTACAGAAGTGATACCTCCTTGCCGTTAAGTTAGCAGTGGCCGCTGTAAACGTGGGCTAGGAAAGGATGGACGATGGATCCAGTCTAACACACAATGACGATACTACAACGTATCCCATTTACCACCAGAGACGTTGTTCCGAGGACAGCAAGATCTCTGTTGGGCAACACGGCCAGCATCTACAACCAACCTACCGAAGCTCAGCTCAGAGTAAATGTTTATTGCATTTCCCTTTTTCAAATGGGCGGTTATTTAGAATGCATAAGATTCTGTATTTACGATAGTACAGCTTCTCCCTTTGTTCCTCAGTCTTCCCGCTCTTTCACTCAAACCCAACCCCCTTTCCTAACCAGCCGTCATGTCGGCTCCGTCCACCAGGGACGTTTTCTGTATGACATCATTTGCATTCGGTGTATATGTAATTCTGTGTGATTAGTTAGGTATTTAGTAAATAAATAATTAAACCCAAGCCAAGAATGTACAACCTTCAGGTGAGACTGAAATAAGGTGACGATTAATATTGACTTGTAACGGCGTTCGTCTGTTGAAAGAGAGTCGGACCGAAATGCAGCGTGTAGGTTACTCATGTGCTTTAATAAAGGAAATAGCGATACATGAAATAACTGTGAGAATACAAAACAACAAACGGAACGTGAAACTATACAGCCTATCTGGTGAATACACAAAGACAGGTACAATCACCCACGAAATACAACGAGAACTCAGGCTACCTAAATACGGTTCTCAATCCGAGACAACGAGAAGCACCTGACTCTTAATTGAGAACCGCCTCAGGCAGCCCAGCCTAACAACACCCCTACTCAACCGCAATCCCAATAATACAAAACCCCAATACGAAATACAACACATAAACCCATGTCACACCCTGGCCTGACCAACTATATAACTAAAACACAAAACACTATGACCAAGGCGTGACATGACTGCTATTGATGTAAAATATTACTAGGTCTTTAAGAGTTTATTCGGAAGATAACAGCTCTATAAACACTCTTTTGTGGTGTCCCGACTTTCTAGATAATTACAATTACATGATTAGCTCAATCAGGTAATATTAATTACAGAGAAAGGATTTTATAGAATAGCATGTCATATCACTTAATCCGGCATAGCCAAAGACACGACAGCTTTCTGTGATGGGGCAGCCAGCGGAAAATACGGAGCATAGGGTTTGGCATTGTCCTCTAGTTGCGCTGTGATTGGCTCAGTGTTCTGTCACTCATGGGGACACTATGTCACTGCAAAATCTACAGGGAGAGCTCGGAAATTCAAGACCCTTGGGTGCTGCCATAGAGTTACATTAGAAGTGCCCATCCAAGAAGGCTCAAGGTCATTGGCCACAGATAAAATGACAAAATATCATTATATGTACTCTAGCTTTGATTGGACTGATCATGTCAACATCTCACTTTCAACATTTTAGCTAGCTAGCAGACCGTCATCATCATGAATCAAGTTGACAATCTATTGGCACATCCTTGTCATATGATAAGAAATTATGAAGAGAAATTATAGATTAAACATATTGGTGCTCATCGTCCATTGGACATAAACATTACACAAGAATTTGGAAATCGCAAATTCAACAATGAGTGGTTTGGAAGGAATCATTGTCTCACTGCAAGCATTGAAAAGCAATCACTAGCCTGCTATTTAGTGCAGTGGCTTTGTGGTCCCAAGTCTGGGTTTAACGGTCTCTTTTACAAGTTTAAAAGGATAAACATTCAACATAGGCCATGCTGTCAATCAAGCATGACTTCTGCTGTGTTCGAAACAACTAGAAACTTGGAACTGGGAAATCTCAGACTTCAGTGAGTTCAAGACAACTGGGAAATCTGAATAAAAAACGAGCTCCGACTGGGAAAATACGCTTTGAAAATACGTCATCCAACTCTGAATTTTATTTTATAGTACAGAAGGTCATGGGAAATATTTGTAAATGTAGATCTGTCCCTAAATGTGACCAACCACCTCAATTTGGTCTTATGTTGGAAATTTTGAAATAGTGTTTTATTACATTGGATAAAAGTATAAAATACTCACAGCTACAAAATTGTAAATCATACACTGCAAGTTGAGGAACAATGGGAAAGTAAATGTCCTTTGAAAGTTGATAAACTTGTAACTCCACTTTTGAGAAAATGACTGTTTTGGTACACCTACTGGAGAGCTCTCATTTGTCTACATCTATTCAGTATAGTTGACACTTCTAAGCCATGTTGTTCTTCACATGACCATCTCTGGTAAACACACTGTCACTCCCTGGTCTTAGTATTCTGTGTTCTCTTTATTATTTTGGTTAGGCCAGGGTGTGACATGGGTGATTTATGTGGTTTGTTTTGTCTAGGGGTTTTGTAGTTAATGGGATTGTGTTTAGTCAAGTATTCTAGGTAAGTCTATGGTTGCCTGGAGTGGTTCTCAATCAGAGGCAGGTGGTTATCGTTGTCTCTGATTGGGAACCATATTTAGGCAGGCATATTCTTTAGGTCTCTTGCGGGTTGTTCCTGTCTCTGTGTTTAGCACCAGTTAGCACGTTTTCTTATTTTGTATTATACATTGTTCAAGTTATCATCTTTATTAAAGATGTTTATAAATAACCACACTGCGTTTTGGTCCGCCTCTCTTTCACCAGAAGAAAACCGTTCCACGCACTCTATATCAAATAAAATCTACGTTTATTTGTCACCTGCACAGGATACAGATGTTGTACACATACAGTGAAATAGTTACTTGCATATTTGTAGCAATATCAAAAATTATTAGATGATACTTCGAAATTGATGGGTCATGTGAAATAAATGCTATTACCACCCTCAGGCACATCTAGCTAAGTGGATGAGTCACTATTGTCGAGACGTGTACACATGTCGGCAGGTGAGGCAGGTAACCTTGTGGTTAGAGCGTTGGGCCAGTAACCGAAAGGTTGGTGGATCGAATCCCAGAGCTGACAAGGTATAAACCTGTCATTTTGCCCCTGAACAAGGCAGTTAACCCACTGTTTCTAGGCTGTCATTGTAATTAAGAATTTGTTCTTAACTGACTTGCCTAGTTAAATGAAGGTTAATAGAAATTCACGACATACATTAAATGGTAATAATCACAATCAGACACAACTAGCTCACTTAATGGGTCATGTAATCATCTTGCAAAGTAGAGTCTTTTGATTAGACATGTAAATAGTTAGCTAGCTTAACAATTAACCATAATCCCAACCCATACCGTAGCAATACAAATACATTGTCATTGCTAGCCACCATGCATGGAATGCTATAGTATGAATCTGCAGGTAGCTAAAGCTGACCAACTAGGTTCAATGTTAGCTAGGCTAGCGAGTGAAAATGTATTTTATGATAAAATTAGAAATGTATAATATCTGGAATTGTAGCTAGACTGGATGAACCCTTCACGGCAGACTGGAACCCCTTTAACTCCATTTTGTTTGTACAGCTTGCTTGGCCCGCGTTGTGTCAAGTCACTCTGGTCCACACTGAACGTGTCCACAAAGTAGTCCAACAGAACTTTTCCCCACTGATCTTTGTCGATAGCGCCTGCTAAATTCAGGTCAGCAATGTTATTGAGAGCAGTAGCAACACTTTTGCTGTTCTCCTTGGCTAACATTATATCTTTCAAAAAGTCTGCGGTAGCTAGGATTATGTACACATACTGAACAGCTCATGTTATGGACAGAAGCATGCTACATGACAGACCAATCTGAAGTCATCTCAACAGTGATACCATATAGACATCCTGCTGAAAACCACATAGAGACATAGATACACAGAGAGCAGTTATGAGGGACCTGTCTGCACAAAGCCAGCAGGCCCACCTGACTAAAGCGTAGATACAGCCTCGTCTTCTGCTTTGTGCAGAGTACCTGTGAAACTGTTCACTGTGTGGGGGTAGGTATGAGTGACATGCACCAAAAGAGGACAACACATTACAGAGGAGAGATGACTTGAATAAATAGGTTGTTTCCCATTCTTATTCAACTACTCCCTAGAACTCAATACAAAACTACACACAAACACATGAGTCATTGTCTTCATCATATAGAGATCACTCTGCGACCCATTTTATTTTGAATGATTGTATGGCTCCTCCTGATAACTTAGCTACACTTTATAATAACTTAGTTGATGTTAGTAGTAATGATCCAGTGATGATGACTACCCAGACTGTTTGATGCATGTGAGTCTATGATTCTAAAATAGATTTATAACATGATACAGATGTCTAATATGCATGCAATAAATTACCTCGTTAAAGATTCTTAACTGAACATTGTCTTTATTGGGCCTTTGTTGACATATAATATGACTACACACATGATATATCACAGGAAAGTACAATTTCAATGATTCTGAGTGAAAAATGTTAACATTTTGACAATTCTAAAAGTTCCTGCCAACTCTTCTGTTCAGGCAGTTATGGGGACATCCATGTACCTTATTGAAAGAGAAATGAAGTGCAGTACTTCAACCTGCACATATGCATATTCACTTGTTGTATTGTTTGTGAAAATGTCTCAGTTACAATGTGTACATTGTCATAATCCTGGTTTAGGAAGGAATCCTGGCTTAGGAAGACCACCAAAAATTCAGAAATTTTAATTCCAAACTACAACATTTTCAGACAAGATAGAACTGCCAAAGGGGGCGGTGTTGCAATCTACTGCAAAGATAGCCTGCAGAGTTCTGTCCTACTATCCAGGTCTGTACCCAAACAATTTGAACTTCTACTTTTAAAAATCCACCTCTCTAAAAACAAGTCTCTCACCGTTGCCGCCTGCTATAGACCACCCTCTGCCCCCAGCTGTGCTCTGGACACCATATGTGAACTGATTGCTCCCCATCTATCTTCAGAGCTCGTGCTGCTAGGCGACCTAAACTGGAACATGCTTAACACCCCAGCCATCCTACAATCTAAACTTGATGCCCTCAATCTCACACAAATTATCAATGAACCTACCAGGTACCCCCCCAAAGCCTTAAACACGGGCACCCTCATAGATATCATCCTAACCAACTTCCCCTCTAAATACACCTCTGCTGTCTTCAACCAAGATCTCAGCGATCACTGCCTCATTGCCTGCATCCGTAATGGGTCAGCGGTCAAACGACCTCCACTCATCACTGTAAAACGCTCCCTGAAACACTTCAGCGAGCAGGCCTTTCTAATCGACCTGGCCGGGGTGTCCTGGAAGGATATTGATCTCATCCCGTCAGTAGAGGATGCCTGGATATTTTTTTTAAAATGCCTTCCTAACAATCTTAAATAAACATGCCCCATTCAAGAAAATTAGAACCAGGAACAGATATAGCCCTTGGTTCTCCCCAGACCTGACTGCCCTTAACCAACACAAAAACATCCTATGGCGTTCTGCATTAGCATCGAACAGCCCCCGTGATATGCAGCTGTTCAGGGAAGCTAGAAACCGTTATACACAGGCAGTTAGAAAAGCCAAGGCTAGCTTTTTCAAGCAGAAATTTGCTTCCTGCAACACTAACTCAAAAAGTTCTGGGACACTGTAAAGTCCATGGAGAATAAGAACACCTCCTCCCAGCTGCCCACTGCACTGAAGATAGGAAACACTGTCACCACTGATAAATCCACCATAATTGAGAATTTCAATAAGCATTTTTCTACGGCTGGCCATGCTTTCCACCTGGCAACTCCTACCCCGGTCAACAGCACTGCACCCCCAACAGCAACTCGCCCAAGCCTTCCCCATTTCTCCTTCTCCCAAATCCATTCAGCTGAAGTTCTGAAAGAGCTGAAAAATCTGGACCCCTACAAATCAGCCGGGCTAGACAATCTGGACCCTTTCTTTCTAAAATTATCTGCCGAAATTGTTGCCACCCCTATTACTAGCCTGTTCAACCTCTCTTTCGTGTCATCTGAGATTCCCAAAGATTGGAAAGCAGCTGCGGTCATCCCCTCTTCAAAGGGGGACACTCTTGACCCAAACTGTTACAGACCTATATCTATCCTACCATGCCTTTCTAAGGTCTTGAAAGCCAAGTCAACAAACAGATTACCGACCATTTCGAATCTCACCATACCTTCTCTGCTATGCAATCTGGTTTCAGAGCTGGTCATGGGTGCACCTCAGCCACGCTCAAGGTCCTAAACGATATCTTAACCGCCATCGATAAGAAACATTACTGTGCAGCCGTATTCATTGATCTGGCCAAGGCTTTCGACTCTGTCAACCACCGCATCCTCATCGGCAGACTCGACAGCCTTGGTTTCTCAAATGATTGCCTCGCCTGGTTCACCAACTACTTCTCTG
Organism: Oncorhynchus nerka; assembly: GCF_034236695.1. NCBI lineage: Eukaryota > Metazoa > Chordata > Actinopteri > Salmoniformes > Salmonidae > Oncorhynchus > Oncorhynchus nerka. The sequence continues at coordinate 26,374,719 of NC_088407.1, forward strand.
ATAGAGTTCAGTGTGTCAAATCGGAGGGTCTGCTGTCCGGACCTCTGGCAGTCTCTATGGGGGTGCCACAGTGTTCAATTCTTGACCGACTCTCTTCTCTGTATACATCAATGAGGTCGCTCTTGCTGCTGGTGAGTCTCTGATCCACCTCTACGCAGACGACACCATTCTGTATACTTCCGGCCCTTCTTTGGACACTGTGTTAACAACCCTCCAGGCAAGCTTCAATGCCATACAACTCTCCTTCCGTGGCCTCCAATTGCTCTTAAATACAAGTAAAACTAAATGCATGCTCTTCAACCGATCGCTACCTGCACCTACCCGCCTGTCCAACATCACTACTCTGGACGGCTCTGACTTAGAATACGTGGACAACTACAAATACTTAGGTGTCTGGTTAGACTGTAAACTCTCCTTCCAGACCCATATCAAACATCTCCAATCCAAAGTTAAATCTAGAATTGGCTTCCTATTTCGCAACAAAGCATCCTTCACTCATGCTGCCAAACATACCCTTGTAAAATTGACCATCCTACCAATCCTCGACTTTGGCGATGTCATTTACAAAATAGCCTCCAATACCCTACTCAACAAATTGGATGCAGTCTATCACAGTGCAATCCGTTTTGTCACCAAATCCCCATATACTACCCACCATTGCGACCTGTACGCTCTCGTTGGCTGGCCCTCGCTTCATACTCGTCACCAAACCCACTGGCTCCATGTCATCTACAAGACCCTGCTAGGTAAAGTCCCCCCTTATCTCAGCTCGCTGGTCACCATAGCATCTCCCACCTGTAGCACACGCTCCAGCAGGTATATCTCTAGTCACCCCCAAAACCAATTCTTTCTTTGGCCGCCTCTCCTTCCAGTTCTCTGCTGCCAATGACTGGAACGAACTACAAAAATCTCTTAAATTGGAAACACTTATCTCCCTCACTAGCTTTAAGCACCAACTGTCAGAGCATCTTACAGATTACTGCACCTGTACATAGCCCACCTATAATTTAGCCCAAACAACTACCTCTTTCCCAACTGTATTTAATTTATTTATTTATTTTGCTCCTTTGCACCCCATTATTTTTATTTCTACTTTGCACATTCTTCCATTGCAAAACTACCATTCCAGTGTTTTACTTGCTATATTGTATTTACTTTGCCACCATGGCCTTTTTTGCCTTTACCTCCCTTCTCACCTAATTTGCTCACATTGTATATAGACTTGTTTTTTTTTACTGTATTATTGACTGTATGTTTGTTTTACTCCATGTGTCACTCTGTGTCGTTGTATGTGTCGAACTGCTTTGCTTTATCTTGGCCAGGTCGCAATTGTAAATGAGAACTTGTTCTCAACTTGCTTACCTGGTTAAATAAAGGTGAAAAAATAATCAGATTACATTTTCAACAATTTCAACTCTTTTCAAAACATACTCAGCTAAAAAGTATATTTTTAGTTCAGGCTTTTCTTATGAAGAAAGTGAGTTGTGCTCTTAGTGACATGGATGTTTGTGGTTTTGATTCACTGAGGTGTGTGAAGACAGTGTGTGGTGAGGACTGATGGTCATTGCTGGGGTTTAGAGATGGATTAAGCTGAGTGGAAAATCCATTTAGGGCCGTCAGAATACCACAGAGATGTGATGCAGGACACAGTTTAAAAAGAAGACAACTGAAAGTGTTAGTCAGTAGAATGTACTCTACGCATGCTATTATAAACATCATGTAATCAGGATGCAGTGTACCTGCAAACTTCCCAGTTTAACTTGAAGAATATGAGTGCAAATCAAACAATACATCAACATTACAGTGAATTAATGTTTTATTTGATCTAAAATGTACCACAGTACCACAACAGTAAAGTTATAAGGAGTTTGACAGAATACAAGCAATTCTAGCACAATTATAATAATAAAAACACAGTGTGTATGAAAAAGCAATGCAAGTCTTAAAGGAGGTAAATCTATGTTTCAATCCATGTTTTGGCACCTCACCACTCGGGAGTCCCTACTTGAGTCATTTTTATTAAGGTATCTTTACTTTTACTCAAGTATGACAATTGGGTTTGGCTGGCAATTGGGTTTGGTGAGGCTGGCTTCTGGTTTAAATGGGCATTGTTTCGAGAAGCAGTGCCGCTTGGTTGGGTTGTGTTTCGGAGGATGCATGGCTCTCGACCTTCACCTCTGCTGAGTCTGTACGGGAGTTGCAGTGATGAGACAAGACTGTAACTACCAATTGGGTAAAATAATTAATGATTGAAGTGAAAGTCACCCAATAAAATACTACTTGAGTAAAAGTCTACAAATATTTAGTTTGAAATATACTTAAGTATAAAAAGTAAAAGTACAAATAATTTCAAATTCTGCATATTAACTTCTTGATGCACCCATCCCGTTAGCGGAATTGCAGAGCGCCATATTCAAATTAAATTACTAAAAATATTTAATTTTCATGAAATCACAAGTGCAATATAGCAAAACACAGCTTAGCTTGTTGTTAATCCACCGGCATGTCAGATTTCAAAAAAGCTTTTCGACGAAAGCATACCAAGCATTTATGTAAGGTCACGATGGGGCAGACGAAAATTCAAACTTGTATCCGTAAAATTCGTAGAAACATGTCAAACGTTTTTTATAATCAATCCTCAGGTTGTTTTTACAATATATAATCGATAATATTTCAACCGGACTGTAGCTTCTTCAATAGGAGAGAGAGAGATAATGTCTGCTCCACTCTGATGGCGCATGCAAAACACTGCTGGCACCCAGCCATCCACTGACTCGATGGGATCTTTCTTGCAAATTTTTCAGAATAAAAGCCTGAAACTATGTCTGAAGACTGTTCACACCATGTGGAAGCCATAGGAAAAGGAATCTGGTTGATATCCCTTTAAATGGAGGGAAGGCATGCAATGGAACAGAGAGCTTTGAGGAAAAACAGCACTTCCTAGTTGGATTTTCCTCAGGTTTACGCCTGCAATATCAGTTCTGTTATACTCACAGACAATATTTTGACAGTTTTGGAAACTTTACAGTGTTTTCTATCCTAATCCTAATTATATGCATATTTTAGATTCTGGGCCTGAGAAATAGGCAGTTTCATTTTGGTACGTTTTTCATCCAAACATCAAAATACTGCCCCCTACACTCAACAAGTTAAGCAAACCAGATGGTGCCATTTTCTTGTTTTCATGGGCTCAAACTCAGACATAAGCATGTATGTTTAGTGAGTCCGCCAGATCATGGGCAATAGGGATGACCAGGGTTGTTCTACTGATAAGCGCATGAATTGGACCCTTTCCTCGTCCTGCTAAGCATTCAGAATGTAACAAGTACTTTTAGGTGTCAGGGAAAAAAGTTAAAAGTACATAATTTTCTTTAGGAATGTAGTGAAGTAAAAGTAACAGTTGACAAAAATATAAATAGTAAAGTAAGGTACAGATACCCCAAAAATCTACTTAAGTAGTACTAAATTATTTTTACTTAAGTACTTTACACCACTGACCGTGGAGCTATGAGGATGAAACAGACTCACTCAATTCAGACTCTATTATTAGGCCTAACTACAGCTCATACTGTCTGCAATATTATGTACTCCAGCTGGCCAACAGAGGGCATGTCCACCCAAAGTAAGAGACACAACAGCAAGAGTCAGTGGATCCTTTACTTAATAATGTTTTTCTTGCCATTGTGGTCACAGGGAGTCGTACAGTAATTAGGACCTGGTTGGCCACATGTTATGACACTGTCATCCTCTAGGGCCTCTATGACTTCCACACAGTCACTTCATAACACAGAGAAACAGAAAACATGTCAATAGTTTACTTAACCAACAATACCTCATACACTATTTATTCTGTAATGTATTGACAGATAAAATCCCTCCCATCGTATAATTAGAAGGAGGCTCTTTCTTCTTGGCCCAGATGATGATGATACTTTACATCACACTTCAGACCATGGTTTGTGTTTAACTACGGACTTCAGATCTCTAGGTCAATTAACTAATACATAGTTCATTTCTGTGTTTTTACACAGATTTCTGTAGAATATATATAGATAACTTGCTGCCTCATTAAAATAGTTATATTTTTGCTAAAAAGGACAACATGAGGAGCAAAAAATGGTCATACAACTGACGGACACCACTGAGACGTCCTGCTGAAACCACACAAAGAGACAGAGAGAGACAGAGAGAGAAAGACAAAAAGGGTCCTGTGCAGAAGGCCGATAGGCCTTACCAAACTGTAGATAGCTACAGCCTCGAGTTTTGTTCATAGCAGACCGCAGAATACCTTTAAATAGGTTGCTGTGTATGTGAGTGGGTGTTTGGCATGCAATCAGTAGGCCTATGTCTTAAAGAGAAAACAAAGAAGTAAACCTCCTACACCACAACTGCATTGTATTTTCTGTAACATGATGCAAGGGACTTCCTGACTCCACATAAATGAAGACATTGACCTTTACACTGTAAGCACTGTGTTTAGAGGCCAGTGTTGCACTCAGGGGTATGAACAGTACTCTGGCCTTGAGATGGAAAGTAGTGCAGAGTGTTGGTGCAGGTCAGTCTTCCTGTGTTAAAAGTCTATGAAAGTTAGTTTCCAATGGTGGAAAGTCACTGTAACACCCTCCACTAATGACCACAGAGGTGTGTGAACAGAATGCATTGAGTTCAACTTGTTGACATTAATTTGGTTTAACAGTTGGAAATGCTTTATTTTTCTTTACACATGCAAATCAAATGTAAAATGAGTTTGACACAGAAGCAATGCATTCAATTATTTGTACTTTGTGTTACACTTAAAATAGCTATCATCACATTATACTGAAGCATTCATATAGAGCTAGTTATTAAAGAGCTATCTTGCATACAATGACAACTGTTTCATTCATCCAGTTCTACTGTCTGATCCCAGAGTACACCGTCTCTTCCTCCATGTTGCTTCTCTGTCTTCTAAACCTGTTGTTCTTGTTGCTCAGATTCAGAGCTACATAATGGAGACTGTCTGCATCTTGGGCCTGTGAGAAACAGAACTGTATTTTTAACATTAAATGTAATAATTTTCTCCTGAGCCATGTCTGAACCAATAGACACTGTGTTCTCCTGCACAGGTCTCAGTGTGTATTTTACAGTTCAGAGTCACAGCGTCTCCTGGCTGGACCGTCTCAGACACAGATTGCTGGAGCACAGTCATGTTTCTGAAATGGACAAGAAGGTCTATTAACCCATAGAATTTCTAGAATATCACAGAAGCAAGTGTTCTAACTGATGAATTGTTAAATTAAAATCTCATCTGGTTAAGAAAATACCTCATATTTACACCATAAATCTTCTAATAATTGACATGAACGACTGCTCATTCGAAAAGAAATGACAATTTACACTACAGTTCAAAAGTTTGGGGCCACTTAGAAATGTCCTTGTTTTTGAAAGAAAATCACATTTTTGGTTCATTAAAATAACATCAAATTGAACAGAAATACAGTGTACACATGGTTAATGTTGTAAATGACTATTGTAGCTGGAAATTGTAGATTTTTTTATGGAATGTACATAGGCGTACAGAGGCCCATTATCAGCAACCATCGCTCCTGTGTTTCAATGGCACGTTGTGTTAGCTAATCCAAGTTGATCATTTTAAAAGGCTAATTGATCATTAGAAAAGCCTTTTGAAATTATGCTTAGCTGAAAACTGTTGTTCTAATTTTGAAAAATGGCCTTCTTTAGACTAGTTGAGTATCTGGTGCATCAGCTTTTGTGGATTCGATTACAGGCTCAAAATAGCCAGAAATAAAGAACTTTCTTCTAAAACTCGTCAGTCTATTCTTCTTCTGAGAAATGAAGGCTATTCCATGCAACAAATTGTCAAGATACGAAAGAGCTCGTACAACGCTGTGTACTACTCCCTTCACAGAACAGCGCAAACGGGCTCTAACCAGAATAGAAAGAGGATTGGGAGGCCAAGGTGCACAACTGCGCAAGAGGACAGGTACATTAGAGTGTCTAGTTTGAGAAACAGACGCCTCACAAGTCCTCAACTGGCAGCTTCATTAAATAGTACTCGCAAAATACCAGTCTCAACGTCAACAGTGATGAGGCGACTCCGGGATGCTGGTCTTCTAGGCAGAGTTGCAAAGAAGAAGCCATATCTCAGAATGGCCAATAAAAAGAAAATATTAAGATGGGCAAAAGAACACAGACAATAGACAGAGGAAGATTGGAAAAAAGTATTATGGGCAGACAAATCTAAGTTTGAGGTGTTCGGATCTGTCACGGCCGTCATACGAAGGAGACCAAGGTGCAGCGTGGTATGCGTACATTCTTCTTTTATTAATGAATGAACACTGAACAAATGAACAAAATAACAAAACGAACCATGAAGCTAAAACGAATAGTGCAGACAGGCAACTAAACATAGAATAACAACCCACAAACACGAAATGGTAAATGGCAACCTAAATATGATCCCCAATCAGAGACAACGATAAACAGCTTCCTCTGATTGGGAACCATATCAGGCCACCATAGACATACAAATCACCTAGACCTACAAGAACTCTAGATATACAAAAAAAAATTAGACAATACAAAACTAGCATACCCACCCTCATCACACCCTGACCTAACCAAAATATAAAGAAAACAGAGATATTAAAGGTCAGAGCGTGACAGGATCACAAAGAAACATTTAAAATATGCTGGAGGAGTGCTTGATGCAATGCTGGAGCCAACGTGATGGTCTGGGGATGCTTTGGTGGGGGTAAAGTGGGAGATTCGTACAGGGAAAAAGGGATGTCGAATAAGGAAAGCTATCACTCCATTTTGCAACACCATGCCATACCCTGTGGACGGTGCTTAATTGGAGCCAATTTCCTCCAACAAAAGGACAATGACCCAAAGCACAGCTCCAAACTATGCAATAACTATTTAGGGAAGAAGCAGTCAGCTTGTATTCTGTCTATAATGGAGTGGCCAGCACAGTTACTGGATCTGTCGCGGTATGGGATTTTGCTATAGGACCGCTAAGGTACACCCGTCGAGAGTGATACAAGTCGTCTCACACAAGTTCTTATGTCACCCGGCTAACAGGTGACTCACAGGTCCGCCAGACTGACCTGGTTATGTATCCTGCCCTTTATTCGGAGATTAGCCCTGTGTGATGCCGTTAGGCTTTCGGGATCTTAGATAATATTAATCAGACTTAGAGTACCTCTTGTTTTACTTTCAATTTCACTTTTTATACTTCTTATATCTAGACTCACGTATACTAAAACTTGGGTACTGTTACGGTTTTCTTCCGTCGAAAGAGGAGCGGACCAAAATGCAGCGTGGTTAGTTCGATACATCTTTAATGAAGAAAAAAACACGAACAATACAAATACAACAAACGGAACGTGAAAACCTATACAGCCTATCTGGTGACAACTAACACAGAGACAGGAACAATCACCCACGAAACACTCAAAGAATATGGCTGCCTAAATATGGTTCCCAATCAGAGACAACGAAATAATCACCTGCCTCTGATTAAGAACCGCCTCAGGCAACCATAGACTTTCCTAGACAACCCTACTCAGCCACAATCCCAATACCTACTAAAACCCCAATACAAAAACACACAAAATAAACCCATGTCACACCCTGGCCTGACCAAATAAATAAAGAAAACACAAAATACTAAGACCAAGGCGTGACAGGTACGATTTACTGTCTATGTCCGTCGACTAATCCTGCTTGAGCATTAATATAGAGTATTACTATACTACAATAAAATGATTATTCTGTCCAAACCGTTATATTGTCTTTAGTGTAGAAACTAGACTTGTCCCCCCAACTCGGGAGTGTCAGAGGCGTTCTCTCCCCTAGGGTTTTGGGTCTAGTTTCTATTTTTTATTCAATGTTTACAGTTTACACAGTTGTACACGTTATTACAGTTTCTTTTTTGGTTCTTAATCCATAACATCAAAAATCATCAAAACACTTACTACTATTAATGCCTTATTACAACAAGCGGTTAATGACCTTAGCGTAGGTTGACCTGGTTGGTTCCCAAAGAGTATGTTCTTCCACTCACAATTTCTCTAGAGGTTTATCCAATCACTCAGTGATCTGTTTCTCCTACTAGAAGTTGTACTAAGATTTACTGATTAGTGAAGAGAACGGTTCGAGATCAAGACCCTTTGTAACACCACTGATGCTATTTATCGACTCCGGTTAGGGGGTGGATGTATTAAGCAATAGGAGTGTAGAGGGTAGTTGTCTCAGTATGTCTCATTCAAAAGTCAGAAGTCAAGAGATACAATTGTTCTACAGTATGAAAGTCAGATATGACCTTTTAGGTTGATGATAGTTGAAGTATCACGAGCAGTCTGTCAGTGAGAAGTCAAGTAGCACTATCATGCCTTTCCATTGAAAGCATGCTTTCTATATACTCTTTTTTCAGGACCAAGTCAACCCATGCTCTGAATTCTATTTTTAAAGCGGCGTATCCTCTCACTGAAGTGCTGCTGTGAAAGCATGCGGTGGCAGTGCTACTAGTTGCAGTGCTTCGGGTGGCTGTGTCATGAGGTGGCAGTGCTTCGGGTGGCTGTGTCGTGAGGTGGCAGTGCCATTATTAGTTGCAGTGCTTCTGGTGGCTGTGTCTATGCATCATCTAAACCCAAATCTTCCATCAAGTTCACCCAGTCAAACTCTACTTCTGGTTTGACTTTCTCTGGTTTGTTTAGTGACTCGCATTCTCCTTCGTCCGGGGGTGGTGCTTGAACCTGAGGTATCTCATCGAACCAGTTGTTCGGCTCCCATTCCAGAGGCGGGGCCAATGGGTGAGGTGTCCTCAAAGCTCTTTTTTGTGCTCTTGCGTCAGATCTCAACCCCATTGAGCTGTTGTGGGAGCAGCTTGACCGTATGGTACGTAGAAGTGCCCATCAAGCAATCCAATTTGTGGGAGGTGCTTCAGGAAGCATATGGTGAAATCCCTTCAGATTACCTCAACTAATTGACAACTAGAATGTCAAAGGTCTGCAAGGCTGTAATTGCTGCAAGTGGAGGATTCTTTGACGAAAGCAAAGTTTGAAGGACACAATTATTATTTCAATTAAAAATCATTATTTATAACCTTGTCAACTTCTTGACTATATTTCCTATTCATTTTGCAACTCATTTCATGTATGTTTTCATGGAAAACAAGGACATTTCTAAGTGACCCCAAACTTTTAAACGGTACTGTACATATTTACGAGTGTGTGCCTTGTTGTCTGTCTCTGTCGTCGCCGGTCCGTCTGCTGGAGAGAGTCGACAGAAAGGTCTCTAGTTGCATTCCTAGTGGATAAGTCAGGCATACCCATGTTGTCGCATAGAAGAGATGTTTCGGTGTTGTCGGT